>NC_143256.1:99961473-100264503 GCF_984573655.1 Nuphar pumila
AATTAATCCTAATTAATTCATGAAATGTACTAAATGAATGAAATAAAATGCAAATTAAACCTAGCTAACTACATGAATGTTAAAAATCATCAAGGAAGCGTAATGAAACATTTTTATGTATGTCGTTTTATGAGAATAGCTCAATCCATCCCTCGGATGAGCTCTTTCTTCAAACGACTCCCGATTCGAATTATGGAATCCAATCAAGGGGAAAAGAAGTGCACCTTGTTTCGTTACGCAGCGCAGAAGCTCTTGAAAGGGGCGACTATCACGAACTTCCTTCGTTCTTCGCTCCGGGCTTCAGATGGTTCACAAAAATCGACCTCTGTTGGAATTGAATTGGCCACAGCACGAGCTCTACTCCACCTTCTTCAATGCGCCAAAGGGGGCACGATTTCCACAGTTCAAAATCTGATTCTAGGAAGGCTAGGTCGGATTTTTCAAGTTCACCAGAGCTAAAAAAATGATCCTCCTAGGCTGGGCGTGAACCCTTGTTTTTATAAATTTTCTGAAAAATTTTTGAAATTCAAACAGGCTCGATCTGAGCCCTCCATGTGGCGCCATCTCAGGGGGTGCCATCTGAGGGGTTTGAAATTCGAATTTGTCTTTTGCAGGGAGCCCTCAGGTGGCGCCACCTCAAAAGGTGTTTTAATTTTTGAGAAAAATAAAAAAAATGGAAATTTTGTGGGTGAGACACCTCAGCAGGGGGAATTTGGAATTTTTCAAAAGTTTGCTTGATTCTCTCTGCAGGGAACTCCCAGAAGGCGCCACCTCAGAGGGTGCTCTCTTGGAATTTGAAATTCAAACTCACCTTTTGTAGGGAGTCCTCAGGTGGCGCCACCTCATGGTGGGCTACCTTTATTAAAAATAAAATAAAAAATAAAAATGGAGCCAAGTGGAGTCCTGGAATGGTGCCACCTCAAAAGGTGTTTGACACATGTCAGAAGGACAGAGCAGTGGGCTCAGAAGGCGCCACCTCAGAGGAATTTGAATTTTGCTTTTTCTGGTGAAAGGAGATCTGGACATGTGGCAGTCCAAGATGGTTCCATACCTGACAAGTGTCAGCCTGCTGGAGGAGGTTCTTCAGATGGCGCCACCTCAGAGGAGAATTCGAATTTCAAATGGAGGTTGGCCCTGGAGGAATGGAGGATGGACATGTGGCGCCACCTCAGGGTGGCTCCTACAATGCCATGTGGCAAGAGGGAGGAAAAGGAGGGAAAGGACATGTGGTGCCACCTGAGGCCATCTGGAAAAATCAGAGCTCAGGATTTGCGCCACCTAGGCTCTGTTTGAATTTTTGAATGGTTTGCTTTTTCTGAAGAAAGCCAGGAGTGACATGTGTCTCCTACTTTTCTGAAAGAAGTAGGGAGAAGACATGTGTCTCCTGCTTTTCTAAAAGAAGTAGGGAGAAGACATGTGTCCTCTACTTTTTCTGAAAGAAGCAGAGAGAAGACATGTGTCCTCTACTTTTTCTGAAAGAAGCAGAGAATGACACGTGGCAGAGGGGAGAGAAGGTGGGCTAGGCCATGTGGCGCCATCTCAGACAACCTGGAAAAGGTAGAAGTTCAGGATTTGCGCCACCTATGAGGAGTTTTGAACTTTTGAATTCTAGTTTTTCTGAAAAAAGCAGAAAACGACACATGGCGTCTACTTTTTCTGAGGAAATGAGAGCTTGCCACGTGTCCTCTGCAGGAGACACACTCCAGATGGCGCCACCTCAGAGGAGACAAGCTTACTTTTTCTGGATGAGTCTAGGAGTGACATGTGTCTCCTACTTTTCTGAGAAAAGTAGGGAGAGACATGTGTCAGGCTACTTTTCTAGAAGGAGGGAGGGGTTGACACGTGTCCTCTGCAGGAGACACACTTTAAGTGGCACCACCTCAGAGGAGACAAGCTCCACTTTTTCTAGACAGGACAACCTATGACACTTGGCATCTCCTGGTAATCTTGGAATGACACATGGCGCAGGATGGATAGGGTGACACATGGCAGATAAATGGGATGACATGTGGCGGCTTCTTAAGGTAGCCCCACACTGACACTTGGCATGTAGATGAGAGGAGAGAGAAAGGACAAGTGGCACCAATCCAAGGGACAAGGCTTCTATATTTTTGGGTTTTTCAAAATTCAAATTTTCAAAAGAAAAGCTTGTGTGACACCACCTCATTGTGGGTCCCACATTGCTTCTTTATTGAAATAAGGATAAAACAACAACTTCTTTTTGGAATTTTCATAAAATCTGGACTAATGGGTAAAACAGGAATTTTGGAAAGAGTTGGCCCTTGTAGGGCGATTTTGTAAAAGAAAGATATTTGAAATTGTCAAAAATGGCAAAATCTGAGGTGAAGTGACTGAAATCCATATTAAAAACTATCCAGATCGTTTTCCTGAGAAGATATTTTGATATTCAGAGCCCTGGGGGTAAAATGGGAAGAATTGATAATTTTGAATGACCTAGGGTTTTGAAATCAATTTTGAAAAGAGTTGAAATTTTAATCTGGATTGAAAATTTTGAAATCAAGAGTTCTGGACCTCGAAATGACATGCTTTGCAATGCAGTGATTTGAAATGCTCGTGCGATGATATGCAATGTCATGTCTTTATGAAATGCAATCTTGAACCAAGACTCTGGAGATGTCTGTCTCTTGTCAGGAGTAAAATCTTGAACATCTGAGATAAAAATAGAGAAAATTTGAGAGTTTCAGATGAAATTTGAACTTTTGCAAGGTCCGGGCTCAGAAAATGACCATTTTGCCCTCCAACGATTTCAGAGGCTGGATGATGGTGTTTGGTGGAAATGTCGGGGAGGTGAGTGAAAATTTGGGGTGTTTACAGATGCCCCTCTTTACTACTAAGTCGGCTTGTGGCCGAGCTTAGTGGCAAAGAAAACACACCAAATTTGGGCTATAAAAAAAATGCCCCAGTTAGAAGGATCTGACTGGGCGTGAAGAAATTAGCCCGAGGAAGATGGTAGATATGGAACGAAGAATGAAGAGGAAAGATTTGCTCTATGAGCGCGAAGTTCGGGTTTATGCCCTTAACCTGGATGGGACTGAAATACCTCGCATGGAATGAAGTTCAGGTTTGAACCCTTGACCTGATTGGGGAATGAAATATCTCCTTGAAATGAGACTCAGGTTTGTACTCTTAACCTGATCGGGCGGAAGATGAAATACCTCTTTGATTGAGGCTCAGGTTTGTACCCTTATCCTGATCGGGCGGAAAATGAAATACCTCATCGACAGAGGCTCAGGTTTGTACCCTTATCCTGATCGGGCGGAAAATGAAATGCCTCTTTGATTGAGGCTCAGGTTTGTACCCTTATCCTGATCGGGCGGAAAATGAATGGAATCCTCGAAGGAAGAGACCATGATGGAACCTTCGGATTTTGCACAGTAAATCCGACAAGGTTTTTGCAAAAGGAAGGAAAAATGGGGTCCCTAAAGCTTGAAAAGGGATTGATTTTGGGCGTTTCATTGCTGAGACTAAATAGCTTTTGAAATTGCCTTTTGCGGGAAAATGATTGTTGGTTCGACCTCGAACCGAAATGGGACTGTCTATGGTGGGACAGTGGGGACACAGGGAAGTGTGCAATCTGAGAGTTCATGCTCTCAAAGAAGGGAAGGAATCAAGTCCTTAGGAGGGATTTAAAATTGGTGTCAGGATGCATCGAAAGTGGACATCAAGCTCTCACTTCATGTCAGGATAGCTAGAAAATATTGTCAAAATGTTGGAAATTTTGTTGTTGATTCCAAGTTTTTGAAAATGTTGCACATGGCTGCAAAGATATTCTTTCTTTTCTACCCAAAGCATTACCTCCAAACAGGGTTCACTTCGTAGAATCGAGATTTGAAACCCAAATTGCTCGCAATTGACCTTCTTCAAGGAAGTTATCAATTTCCTTGATATGAACAAGAAAGAGAATTTGATATTATGAAAGCAATTGATGAAAGCGTATTGATAATAGAATTTCACAAGATTAAAGAGGATTCTTGATAAATCTGGCAGCTTGATATCCCGAGAGCTTCTCTCTTGATAATCTTTCTGCACTCTTTTGGCTCTCTGGGTTTTTGCTACACTCTCCTTCATTTTGGAGATATTTTGACTTTTTTTTCTCTCTTTCTTTTTCCTCTCTTGCTCTCTTTTGGAAGGGTACATCACAAACTCCTTCATCTTGGAGATGTTTCGATCCTTCTTGGACGATGGGTTTGGAGATCTTTGGATGACAGCTGAAATTAAATATCTTTTAGGGATTGTCGAGAGGTTCATCGCATCTGCCTTCATCTCGACAGTGCTTTGGACTTTCCCTGGAAGGACCCGTCACAAACTCCGTCATCTTAGAGATGTTTCGAATCTTCTTTGGCCCCGGGGGTCTACTCGCCTAATTCGCCTTCATCTTGACGACAGGTGAGAGATCCCTTTTGCGGATATTTAATTACAGCTTAGGTGATTTTGAGGAAACGGGACTTGGGTAAATTCTCTCTTTTCTAGCACTCAGGATATTTCCACTGCCTCGTCTTTACAAGAATAGCCTTTAAAGATGCGCCATTGACTGCGATCAATATCGATCACCTACGACTTTGCAAAATATTGAATTTTCTTTGCTGGCCATATCGAGGATTTATCCTTCATCCTTTTGGTTGGCCAAATAGAAAGAATTTGAATTTTGAATCTCTTTTCGCAAAAGCTCCACTCTTTTGGAAGTAATGCTGAAGGTAAACTGAGGTAAAGATTTATGCAATAAAATTTTGAAATCAACAGGTAATTGATTAACATATTGACAAAATTTTCTTGAAATCCTTGGTGAAAGTGAGTATTTGAAGTCCGGCTTAACACATCCGTGACGAAAATTATCCTCTCCTTTCCCCAAAGGAGGCAACTATCAGTTCACTGGGAACAATATCAGTTCAATTAAGAACGACCATCGGTTCGCTGGAAACAATATTAGTTCAATTAAGAATGCCCATCGGTGGGAATAATATCAGTTCAATTAAGAACGACTATCAGTTCGCTTGAAACATTATCAGTTCAATGAAGAACAACTATCAATTCACTTGGAACACTATCAGTTCACTTGGAACACTATCAGTTTGATTAGGAACGACTATCAGTTCACTTGGAACACTATCAGTTCGATGAAGAACGACTATCAGTTCGCTTGGAATACTATCAGTTCAATGAAGAACGACTATCAGTTTGCTTGGAATACTATCAGTTTAATGAAGAACGACTATCAGTTCATTTGGAACACTCAGTTTGATGAAGAACGACTATCAGTTCACTTGGAACAATATCAGTTCAATGAAGAACGACTATCAGTTCACTTGGAACAATATCAGTTCACTTGGAACACTATCAGTTCAATGAAGAACGACTATCAATTCACTTGAACACTATCAGTTCAATGAAGAACGACTATCAGTTCACTTGGAACACTATCAGTTTGGTTGGAACACTATCAGTTCGTTTGGAACGACTATCAGTTCGCTTGGAACGACTATCAGTTCGCTTGGAACACTATCAGTTCAGTGAAGAACGACTATCAGTTCGTTAGGAACACTATCAGTTCAATGAAGAACGACTATCAGTTCGTTTGGAACACTATCAGTTCAATGAAGAACAAGGACCATTATAGAGAGTTGAATCGCTTCTATGAATGGTTTCAGGATTATCCCCTTATCCTGAACGGGGAATGAAAATTGGATGACCTGGCGATCAAAATTGAGAATTTTGGTGATTTTAAAATTGGGAATTGGGTGACCCGGAGGTCGAAATTGAAGAATTGGATGACCCGAGAGTCGAAATTGAAGAATTATGGAAAATGATTCAGGTTTATCCCTTAACCTAAAGGGGAATGGAATTGGGTGCATAGTCAATGCAAATGCAATGCACATGCACATGAAATGCAAATAAAGTACAAATGAATGCAAATGAGTGCATATATATGCAAAATGAGAGAATGGTTTATCCTGCCTGCATACAGGATGTTTTGAGGTAAAGATAATTTTTTCAAAAAAATGCCCCAGTGTAACTAGGGAGAAAGTTTTGAATAGAAGAAGGACAATTGATGAAGAAGGCGACAAGTTTCTTGACTGATAGATGTCCTCAAGATCATTCCTCACAAGAGAGACATTATGAAAAGGAAGAGGAAGTAAATAAGACGACACCAAGCTATTGAAAAAATTTTGATGACTTTATTGATGCTTTGAAATCAAGGAAAGAGAATGGGATTACATTATTCTTTTGAAAAAGCAAGATGGGAAATGGGAAATTGTTGGCATTGTCATCTTTTTGAATGATTGTAGAAAAAATCTTTGTCAGGATGACTAGTCTTCCTTTTCATCTTCAACGAGGAGCTTCTTGTCAATGCAGTCTTGAACAATGTTCTTAAGGACGAAGCAGTTTTCTGTATCATGCCCTACTGCTCGATGAAACTTGCAAAATTGTTCTTTGAATCTGCCCATAATTCCTGGAGGATCAGCAGCTTTAGGCAACCGGACAAGGTCTTTCTCAAGCATATACTCGAGGATACTCTCGAGTGTCTGATCCAGAGGGGTGAATTCTCGATCAGTTCTCCAGTCCTTGCGCTTTGATTTTTCCTGATCTTTCTTTTGATGTTGAGGGCTGGATTGGAGAGGTTCATCACTGTTGATGTCCTTCCCCTTTTGCTTTTTGGTTCTCTCCAAACTATGATCATTCTTGTTGCCTTTGCTATTATTGAAAGATTTGGCCGCAAAAGTGAAGTGAGCCTTCTTCTTTTGTTCACCTTGAGAGTTATTCTTGGAAAATGTGAAGCCTTCATAGACTCCATTCTCCACACTCAACTCGAGCCATTCTGCTCGTTCAATGAGTTCAACGAAAGATTTGGATGGTGAGGTAGAAATTAATCCTCTCAGAGGTTGCGAAAAATTATTGAGGATCAATGATAAAGCATGTCTTTCTGATATAGGATCCCTCATTTTGTTGCAGGTCTCTCTCCATCTGCGAATGAAGTCCCTTGCCTTTTCATTTTCATTCTGCCTTAGATTGCAGAGATGGCTCAATGTTGGGAGCGCTTCGGTATTGAACAAGAATCGTTCAACGAACAAATTCACGACGTTGTCGAACTCTTTCAGTTCTATAGGATTGACATGTTCCGCGTACCATTTGGCCGCGACTCCTTCCAGGCTGCGGGGAAAGCATAAGAACAATGCTCTGTTGTCTCTCTTGAACCTAGAGCATTCAGCGAAGAACATGGCGAGATGGGCTTTTGGGTCGCCAGAACCATCAAACTTGATGAATTTTCGGGGAAGATTCTCCAGATCATCATCCCCTTCTAAACCATCGTAGAAGTCCTCGCTGGTGAAGACTTTCTTGCCCTTGTCGCGGGCTTGCAGATCCTTGACCACTCTGGCCATTTCCCTGAATTGTGCTTGCAGGGGCTCTTCTGCGACCTGGCTTTTTGATTTGTGACTCCTCCTTTGGCCACATTTCTGAAATGCCGGAGGCACCTCATATTCTTCATCGGTATCATCTTCGTCTGAAGTATCTTGAACATTCTCCTTAGAGGACTTGGTTGACCTCTTGGCCACACGATCTCTAATTCTCTGACTGAATGGATTTTTGTCTAAGCTGGTGCCAGCCTGCTCACTCATCATCCTCTTTATCATCTTCTGAAACATTGCGTACATCTGAGGGTCGATACCGTCATCTTCTGGCTGCTCTTGGTCTTTGTCTGACCTTGGCGAATTCATCTCTCCTTCTGATGTTGATGAGTAGCTGATACGCTGAATTGGTGCGGTCTTCTTCCCTGACCTTATCTGAACCATCAAATGTTGTGAAGGCTTTCTTGTATTCTCTCTCTTTCTCTTTCTCTGCAGGACTCTGCAGGGCAAAGATAGGATCAAATTTTGAGGAAATTTTTTTTTGGATTTTTGGAAGGAAATATTGAAGAAAATATGGTAGACCATTGGAAGATTATCCCATTACTAGGGAGTGAGTCGTCATAAGGATTATGACAATTGTGTTGTCATTCTTTATAAGAGAAATAAACAACAGAAAATGTGCCTTGTTACCTAGGCGAGGTCGTCAACCACGAGTAAAACACCATTTTTAAAGGAAAGAGATATCTTTTGGAAAAACAATCCGCAAACAGATTTAGAATAAGGAGAAGGCAAGTGGGCAAACAGTTTCCGCCACAATAATCAAGGTATGCACGAGGAAAATGCGGTGAAGAATTTTGCAAGTAAACAACAGGATCGAAAATCCAATGAGAGAAAACATATGATTTTGGAAAATCGCAGGCAGGATAAAAATGCAGCTGGAAATTCGAGATCCAGTAGAACGGGAGAATGAAAAATCACCTGGAGTTTTGAAAGAAATTGAATATTTGGGAAAAACCATCCAGGGTTTTAGAAAATAAAGGAAAATATGAGAATATGGATATTTGGAAAGATATTTTTGAAAAAAATATGAGAGAAATAAAAGTAGCATACAAACTCATATCCTGCATAAACATTTATGCACATTCAGCACTCCCTAAAAAGCTGACTCTAGATGCATCATTTTGAAAACAGCTGTAGGACCTTAATTCTAACTCTAAGTTCAGATCATCTTTGTCCAATCCAGTTATGCCGATATACCCGAATCGAAATCCGAGGTACGTGGCATAGAGTTTCAACTCTGGTTCTAAGGTAAGGTTTTCCAACATCCTTGAGCGCCTACCGATATACTTCGGACTGTGGCCCGCGGTACGTGGTAGGGGGGTGTTAACCCAAATAGTTGGCCCAGTTGTGAGGCTCTGTCCCGAACTAGGGTTCTGGAAGAGAGCCCAGCAACGTGAAGACCGGGTAATGATAGGTAATGGGGGTTTGAAAAAATGATCACATGCAAAAAATAGAGGGCTCTAAGTCCTAGAGAGATAGACTTTTGAAAATCTTTTGAAGAAGCATACATTGTTTGCATTCAGATCCTAAATTGAGGAGAGTTGTGTTTAGACCTAAGTCTATGTGAGCATGAAAATATCTCCTCAATATGGTCCTACCAAACCATGCTTAAGCTATATGCAATCAATGTCAGCTAGGTCAGAATCTAGGCTCCTAGGCTCACATGATATTGAAAGTAAAAGAGCTGACATTTTGTGAACATAATTTTGATAATTAAATTAAGTCAAGCATAATTTAGGTCAGACAAGGACAAATCCCATCACGGTCGCCAAACCTGTTATCGTCGCGAAATTTTTCCCCGTCTTCCCTTCCTTGCGAAAGAGAGAAAGAGGAAACGCTTTCGCGCTTCAAACTTGACCGGATTTTGGAAAATGTTTTTGAAATACTCGCCTCCGTTTTTGAAAATTGCGGGAAAATCCATGGGATGGGGCTCGACCTGTCGGTACGAGGTTCGACCGTTCATGCCGCCTTTAACAGGGGTAATTGAACCAAGGACCAAAATTGTGCTTGACTTAGTTAAATCATCAAAATCATGTTCTATCCTAAATGCACAGAGAATTTAGGCATGTGCTATGAGATTTGGAAAATGCAACTTGGGAAAACATGATGTATGCTTGGAAAATATTTGAAGTTGAAAAGATTTCTCAGGAAAAGAGTAAATTTCTCAGGAAACTCAGATAAAAAGATTTGAAATCTTGAGAAAGTTTATAAAGACTTGGGAAAATCATGAATGATTGGAAGTCCTGAGAAAATGTGAGTAATTCTTAGGAAAAGTGTGAACATTTGAAGGGAAATGCTTGTCAGGAAAACTCCAGCTCTGAAAATTTTATTTGGAAAGATGATTAAAAATTCATAGGAAAACTTTTGGAGTTGAAAAGCATTTCTTGAGAAAAAGTGAAAATCGATTTCTCGGGAAACTCAAATGAAAGGGGTTTTGAAATCACAAGAAAGTTCATAAAGGTGTGGAAAAATCAGAAATAGTTGAAAATCTTGGGAAAATAGAAGTGATTCTTGAGAAAAAGGTGAACCTTTGAAAAGGGAAACACTTCTTAGGAAAACTTGGACTTTGAGAGTTTTCTTAGGAAAATGATGGAAATTCATAGAAAAGCTCATTGGAGAAGGAAATTCAAAACTTGGGAAATTGAAATCCTGGGAATTTTACCCTTGAAATACTTGGAAATCGATTTTGATCTTGGAAAAAGATTGGAAAACTCTTTTGAAGCTCTTAAGAAAATAACATTTTCCAGGGAAAACTATGGGGAAATTGACTTGGGAAAACCGATTTTAAAAGATTCTTAGAGTTTCTTGAGAAAATGATTTCTTGAGAATGAAATTTTCTTAAGAAAATCATAAGAAAACCAATGATTTCATGATGCAAATGATATGAATGAAAGAATGCACTTTGAAAGGTTTTCTAGGGAAATTTGTTGGAAAAATGTGCATTAAGTCAAAATAAATCCTTCACATATTCTGACTGTGGCCATGAATATGTTCCGAGTTTAATTGATTTAATGCACAAGATTTTGAAAACATTGGAAATATGATGTGCATTTTCAAGATAGCCTAAGAGTGTAGGCTCAATGTGACTAGTAGAAAGATGATGGATCTGGGTCTCGTCCATATTCCGACTAGGGCCGTAAATATGGATTCCACCGAGTTCATCAACTCCCTAAGAGTTGGTGCACGTGCCATTCGTGAACATCCATAGTGCTTTTGAAATAAGATGTATGCATCACATAAGCAGGATATTGCATAAATTCAAACTATATGATATGCATCCTAGTCTAAGCAGGAAATTAACTCTTTTATTCCAAAATTTACATTATTACATCACTAAATAAAGGAAATAAAAGAAATTTGCAGACTTCAGCTCCTTCTTTTGAATGTCCCTGCCAAACTTGAAATAAGGTTAGCTCAAATATGTGGGTTTTTCTAAAATTTTCCAATAATATTATGAAATTATTGGATTTAATTGGATATAAACCCTATGATCATGCTTCATTGATATTTGAAATGATGTAAATGCAGGGAATTCAGTGGAAAACAGTTTGAAATTCGGAATTGGGGTCAAAATGTCCAAAATACCCCTAAAATTAAAGTTACACCTTTAAAATCAGGGTTTTTTGAAGGAAAACTTAGTAAAATTGGGATTTCGAAATTCAAATTGAATTCAATGATGATGAAATGCAGTATGACATGCTGCTAAACACATTAGGACTGTAAAATCAGAATTTGGCATTTTGCAATTTACACAAAATAACGAATTTCGCTTGTTTTTCACTTGGATCTGGGTCCTGCGGGACCCAGTTTTGGTATTACGGCTAATCCGAACCTCAAATGGATTCCAAATTGCACCAAATTCGGTATGAAGCATTTACTTACTCTGATAAATAATCTAGAATGCTAAAAATTATGAAATGATATGATTTAAATGCTAAAATTCAAAGAAAGTCCTAAAATGGTGGATTTTGCCTATGGATCCGAACCAAATGCAATGCCTAATATGACAATGCAAGATTTACACCATGGAAACTTCTGATAATTTGCAGACTGCTAAAGGACTCGAAATGGAATATTTTTGGTTTTTACAGTATCAGGATTTGAGCCATGGTGAGTTCGACAACAGGGATTTAGTTCTGACAGAGGTAAAAATCACCCTAATCTGATGTAAAATGCCAAAAAATATAAGAAAGACATGAAAATTTATGAAATTAATCAGAGCTATGCACGACACCTACATGAACAACTTTTATGTTTATGACTTTGGCATTTGATCAACGAAAACATAGATAAAAATATAACTATTCCTGCCTATACTAACAGAGCAGACAAATGTAGCAAAACAGAGGACTGACAAAAAAAATCCGAAGCAGGTATTAACGCTGTTCTAAAAATCACAGGCTTTTAGATGCAAACAGAGGACATCTCGGACACAATTTTCACTTTTTATAGTTTTGGATTTGGAGCAACACACAAAGAGAAACTATATCCCTAAGTCGATCCAAGATCTCAGAGGCCCAAATTAGGCTCTGACACGTGTCCCAAACTCTTGGATTTTTGTCAGACATTAAAAAAAATCAGAAAACTCTGAAAAAAATCATATTAAAAACTAGACATTCTCCCGAGTTCAGAACATTTTCGGATCAAAAAACGGATCTCCCATGAGGGATATCTCGATTTTACAAGTCGGCAAATGATTTTCAAAATGCATCCCGGGTAAAAAAACCCGACTCGCCATTTTGAATGTTTACCATAGTAAACAAATTCAAATGCCTCCGATTTTTTGGCAAAATTTCAGGGACACTTAAGGGCGCATTTCGTGATTTTTTGGGGATTTTTAATAAAAAATAAATGCATGAAATGACGTGTGGACTGACTGACAAAAACAGAGACCTACTGAAAGTGAGCAGAATTGAAATAAATGCTAAATTAATCCTAATTAATTCATGAAATGTACTAAATGAATGAAATAAAATGCAAATTAAACCTAGCTAACTACATGAATGTTAAAAATCATCAAGGAAGCGTAATGAAACATTTTTATGTATGTCGTTTTATGAGAATAGCTCAATCCATCCCTCGGATGAGCTCTTTCTTCAAACGACTCCCGATTCGAATTATGGAATCCAATCAAGGGGAAAAGAAGTGCACCTTGTTTCGTTACGCAGCGCAGAAGCTCTTGAAAGGGGCGACTATCACGAACTTCCTTCGTTCTTCGCTCCGGGCTTCAGATGGTTCACAAAAATCGACCTCTGTTGGAATTGAATTGGCCACAGCACGAGCTCTACTCCACCTTCTTCAATGCGCCAAAGGGGGCACGATTTCCACAGTTCAAAATCTGATTCTAGGAAGGCTAGGTCGGATTTTTCAAGTTCACCAGAGCTAAAAAAATGATCCTCCTAGGCTGGGCGTGAACCCTTGTTTTTATAAATTTTCTGAAAAATTTTTGAAATTCAAACAGGCTCGATCTGAGCCCTCCATGTGGCGCCATCTCAGGGGGTGCCATCTGAGGGGTTTGAAATTCGAATTTGTCTTTTGCAGGGAGCCCTCAGGTGGCGCCACCTCAAAAGGTGTTTTAATTTTTGAGAAAAATAAAAAAAATGGAAATTTTGTGGGTGAGACACCTCAGCAGGGGGAATTTGGAATTTTTCAAAAGTTTGCTTGATTCTCTCTGCAGGGAACTCCCAGAAGGCGCCACCTCAGAGGGTGCTCTCTTGGAATTTGAAATTCAAACTCACCTTTTGTAGGGAGTCCTCAGGTGGCGCCACCTCATGGTGGGCTACCTTTATTAAAAATAAAATAAAAAATAAAAATGGAGCCAAGTGGAGTCCTGGAATGGTGCCACCTCAAAAGGTGTTTGACACATGTCAGAAGGACAGAGCAGTGGGCTCAGAAGGCGCCACCTCAGAGGAATTTGAATTTTGCTTTTCTGGTGAAAGGAGATCTGGACATGTGGCAGTCCAAGATGGTTCCATACCTGACAAGTGTCAGCCTGCTGGAGGAGGTTCTTCAGATGGCGCCACCTCAGAGGAGAATTCGAATTTCAAATGGAGGTTGGCCCTGGAGGAATGGAGGATGGACATGTGGCGCCACCTCAGGGTGGCTCCTACAATGCCATGTGGCAAGAGGGAGGAAAAGGAGGGAAAGGACATGTGGTGCCACCTGAGGCCATCTGGAAAAATCAGAGCTCAGGATTTGCGCCACCTAGGCTCTGTTTGAATTTTTGAATGGTTTGCTTTTTCTGAAGAAAGCCAGGAGTGACATGTGTCTCCTACTTTTCTGAAAGAAGTAGGGAGAAGACATGTGTCTCCTGCTTTTCTAAAAGAAGTAGGGAGAAGACATGTGTCCTCTACTTTTTCTGAAAGAAGCAGAGAGAAGACATGTGTCCTCTACTTTTTCTGAAAGAAGCAGAGAATGACACGTGGCAGAGGGGAGAGAAGGTGGGCTAGGCCATGTGGCGCCATCTCAGACAACCTGGAAAAGGTAGAAGTTCAGGATTTGCGCCACCTATGAGGAGTTTTGAACTTTTGAATTCTAGTTTTTCTGAAAAAAGCAGAAAACGACACATGGCGTCTACTTTTTCTGAGGAAATGAGAGCTTGCCACGTGTCCTCTGCAGGAGACACACTCCAGATGGCGCCACCTCAGAGGAGACAAGCTTACTTTTTCTGGATGAGTCTAGGAGTGACATGTGTCTCCTACTTTTCTGAGAAAAGTAGGGAGAGACATGTGTCAGGCTACTTTTCTAGAAGGAGGGAGGGGTTGACACGTGTCCTCTGCAGGAGACACACTTTAAGTGGCACCACCTCAGAGGAGACAAGCTCCACTTTTTCTAGACAGGACAACCTATGACACTTGGCATCTCCTGGTAATCTTGGAATGACACATGGCGCAGGATGGATAGGGTGACACATGGCAGATAAATGGGATGACATGTGGCGGCTTCTTAAGGTAGCCCCACACTGACACTTGGCATGTAGATGAGAGGAGAGAGAAAGGACAAGTGGCACCAATCCAAGGGACAAGGCTTCTATATTTTTGGGTTTTTCAAAATTCAAATTTTCAAAAGAAAAGCTTGTGTGACACCACCTCATTGTGGGTCCCACATTGCTTCTTTATTGAAATAAGGATAAAACAACAACTTCTTTTTGGAATTTTCATAAAATCTGGACTAATGGGTAAAACAGGAATTTTGGAAAGAGTTGGCCCTTGTAGGGCGATTTTGTAAAAGAAAGATATTTGAAATTGTCAAAAATGGCAAAATCTGAGGTGAAGTGACTGAAATCCATATTAAAAACTATCCAGATCGTTTTCCTGAGAAGATATTTTGATATTCAGAGCCCTGGGGGTAAAATGGGAAGAATTGATAATTTTGAATGACCTAGGGTTTTGAAATCAATTTTGAAAAGAGTTGAAATTTTAATCTGGATTGAAAATTTTGAAATCAAGAGTTCTGGACCTCGAAATGACATGCTTTGCAATGCAGTGATTTGAAATGCTCGTGCGATGATATGCAATGTCATGTCTTTATGAAATGCAATCTTGAACCAAGACTCTGGAGATGTCTGTCTCTTGTCAGGAGTAAAATCTTGAACATCTGAGATAAAAATAGAGAAAATTTGAGAGTTTCAGATGAAATTTGAACTTTTGCAAGGTCCGGGCTCAGAAAATGACCATTTTGCCCTCCAACGATTTCAGAGGCTGGATGATGGTGTTTGGTGGAAATGTCGGGGAGGTGAGTGAAAATTTGGGGTGTTTACAGATGCCCCTCTTTACTACTAAGTCGGCTTGTGGCCGAGCTTAGTGGCAAAGAAAACACACCAAATTTGGGCTATAAAAAAAATGCCCCAGTTAGAAGGATCTGACTGGGCGTGAAGAAATTAGCTCGAGGAAGATGGTAGATATGGAACGAAGAATGAAGAGGAAAGATTTGCTCTATGAGCGCGAAGTTCGGGTTTATGCCCTTAACCTGGATGGGACTGAAATACCTCGCATGGAATGAAGTTCAGGTTTGAACCCTTGACCTGATTGGGGAATGAAATATCTCCTTGAAATGAGACTCAGGTTTGTACTCTTAACCTGATCGGGCGGAAGATGAAATACCTCTTTGATTGAGGCTCAGGTTTGTACCCTTATCCTGATCGGGCGGAAAATGAAATACCTCATCGACAGAGGCTCAGGTTTGTACCCTTATCCTGATCGGGCGGAAAATGAAATGCCTCTTTGATTGAGGCTCAGGTTTGTACCCTTATCCTGATCGGGCGGAAAATGAATGGAATCCTCGAAGGAAGAGACCATGATGGAACCTTCGGATTTTGCACAGTAAATCCGACAAGGTTTTTGCAAAAGGAAGGAAAAATGGGGTCCCTAAAGCTTGAAAAGGGATTGATTTTGGGCGTTTCATTGCTGAGACTAAATAGCTTTTGAAATTGCCTTTTGCGGGAAAATGATTGTTGGTTCGACCTCGAACCGAAATGGGACTGTCTATGGTGGGACAGTGGGGACACAGGGAAGTGTGCAATCTGAGAGTTCATGCTCTCAAAGAAGGGAAGGAATCAAGTCCTTAGGAGGGATTTAAAATTGGTGTCAGGATGCATCGAAAGTGGACATCAAGCTCTCACTTCATGTCAGGATAGCTAGAAAATATTGTCAAAATGTTGGAAATTTTGTTGTTGATTCCAAGTTTTTGAAAATGTTGCACATGGCTGCAAAGATATTCTTTCTTTTCTACCCAAAGCATTACCTCCAAACAGGGTTCACTTCGTAGAATCGAGATTTGAAACCCAAATTGCTCGCAATTGACCTTCTTCAAGGAAGTTATCAATTTCCTTGATATGAACAAGAAAGAGAATTTGATATTATGAAAGCAATTGATGAAAGCGTATTGATAATAGAATTTCACAAGATTAAAGAGGATTCTTGATAAATCTGGCAGCTTGATATCCCGAGAGCTTCTCTCTTGATAATCTTTCTGCACTCTTTTGGCTCTCTGGGTTTTTGCTACACTCTCCTTCATTTTGGAGATATTTTGACTTTTTTTTCTCTCTTTCTTTTTCCTCTCTTGCTCTCTTTTGGAAGGGTACATCACAAACTCCTTCATCTTGGAGATGTTTCGATCCTTCTTGGACGATGGGTTTGGAGATCTTTGGATGACAGCTGAAATTAAATATCTTTTAGGGATTGTCGAGAGGTTCATCGCATCTGCCTTCATCTCGACAGTGCTTTGGACTTTCCCTGGAAGGACCCGTCACAAACTCCGTCATCTTAGAGATGTTTCGAATCTTCTTTGGCCCCGGGGGTCTACTCGCCTAATTCGCCTTCATCTTGACGACAGGTGAGAGATCCCTTTTGCGGATATTTAATTACAGCTTAGGTGATTTTGAGGAAACGGGACTTGGGTAAATTCTCTCTTTTCTAGCACTCAGGATATTTCCACTGCCTCGTCTTTACAAGAATAGCCTTTAAAGATGCGTCATTGACTGCGATCAATATCGATCACCTACGACTTTGCAAAATATTGAATTTTCTTTGCTGGCCATATCGAGGATTTATCCTTCATCCTTTTGGTTGGCCAAATAGAAAGAATTTGAATTTTGAATCTCTTTTCGCAAAAGCTCCACTCTTTTGGAAGTAATGCTGAAGGTAAACTGAGGTAAAGATTTATGCAATAAAATTTTGAAATCAACAGGTAATTGATTAACATATTGACAAAATTTTCTTGAAATCCTTGGTGAAAGTGAGTATTTGAAGTCCGGCTTAACACATCCGTGACGAAAATTATCCTCTCCTTTCCCCAAAGGAGGCAACTATCAGTTCACTGGGAACAATATCAGTTCAATTAAGAACGACCATCGGTTCGCTGGAAACAATATTAGTTCAATTAAGAATGCCCATCGGTGGGAATAATATCAGTTCAATTAAGAACGACTATCAGTTCGCTTGGAACATTATCAGTTCAATGAAGAACAACTATCAATTCACTTGGAACACTATCAGTTCACTTGGAACACTATCAGTTTGATTAGGAACGACTATCAGTTCACTTGGAACACTATCAGTTCGATGAAGAACGACTATCAGTTCGCTTGGAATACTATCAGTTCAATGAAGAACGACTATCAGTTTGCTTGGAATACTATCAGTTTAATGAAGAACGACTATCAGTTCATTTGGAACACTATCAGTTTGATGAAGAACGACTATCAGTTCACTTGGAACAATATCAGTTCAATGAAGAACGACTATCAGTTCACTTGGAACAATATCAGTTCACTTGGAACACTATCAGTTCAATGAAGAACGACTATCAATTCACTTGAACACTATCAGTTCAATGAAGAACGACTATCAGTTCACTTGGAACACTATCAGTTTGGTTGGAACACTATCAGTTCGTTTGGAACGACTATCAGTTCGCTTGGAACGACTATCAGTTCGCTTGGAACACTATCAGTTCAGTGAAGAACGACTATCAGTTCGTTAGGAACACTATCAGTTCAATGAAGAACGACTATCAGTTCGTTTGGAACACTATCAGTTCAATGAAGAACAAGGACCATTATAGAGAGTTGAATCGCTTCTATGAATGGTTTCAGGATTATCCCCTTATCCTGAACGGGGAATGAAAATTGGATGACCTGGCGATCAAAATTGAGAATTTTGGTGATTTTAAAATTGGGAATTGGGTGACCCGGAGGTCGAAATTGAAGAATTGGATGACCCGAGAGTCGAAATTGAAGAATTATGGAAAATGATTCAGGTTTATCCCTTAACCTAAAGGGGAATGGAATTGGGTGCATAGTCAATGCAAATGCAATGCACATGCACATGAAATGCAAATAAAGTACAAATGAATGCAAATGAGTGCATATATATGCAAAATGAGAGAATGGTTTATCCTGCCTGCATACAGGATGTTTTGAGGTAAAGATAATTTTTTCAAAAAAATGCCCCAGTGTAACTAGGGAGAAAGTTTTGAATAGAAGAAGGACAATTGATGAAGAAGGCGACAAGTTTCTTGACTGATAGATGTCCTCAAGATCATTCCTCACAAGAGAGACATTATGAAAAGGAAGAGGAAGTAAATAAGACGACACCAAGCTATTGAAAAAATTTTGATGACTTTATTGATGCTTTGAAATCAAGGAAAGAGAATGGGATTACATTATTCTTTTGAAAAAGCAAGATGGGAAATGGGAAATTGTTGGCATTGTCATCTTTTTGAATGATTGTAGAAAAAATCTTTGTCAGGATGACTAGTCTTCCTTTTCATCTTCAACGAGGAGCTTCTTGTCAATGCAGTCTTGAACAATGTTCTTAAGGACGAAGCAGTTTTCTGTATCATGCCCTACTGCTCGATGAAACTTGCAAAATTGTTCTTTGAATCTGCCCATAATTCCTGGAGGATCAGCAGCTTTAGGCAACCGGACAAGGTCTTTCTCAAGCATATACTCGAGGATACTCTCGAGTGTCTGATCCAGAGGGGTGAATTCTCGATCAGTTCTCCAGTCCTTGCGCTTTGATTTTTCCTGATCTTTCTTTTGATGTTGAGGGCTGGATTGGAGAGGTTCATCACTGTTGATGTCCTTCCCCTTTTGCTTTTTGGTTCTCTCCAAACTATGATCATTCTTGTTGCCTTTGCTATTATTGAAAGATTTGGCCGCAAAAGTGAAGTGAGCCTTCTTCTTTTGTTCACCTTGAGAGTTATTCTTGGAAAATGTGAAGCCTTCATAGACTCCATTCTCCACACTCAACTCGAGCCATTTTGCTCGTTCAATGAGTTCAACGAAAGATTTGGATGGTGAGGTAGAAATTAATCCTCTCAGAGGTTGCGAAAAATTATTGAGGATCAATGATAAAGCATGTCTTTCTGATATAGGATCCCTCATTTTGTTGCAGGTCTCTCTCCATCTGCGAATGAAGTCCCTTGCCTTTTCATTTTCATTCTGCCTTAGATTGCAGAGATGGCTCAATGTTGGGAGCGCTTCGGTATTGAACAAGAATCGTTCAACGAACAAATTCACGACTTTGTCGAACTCTTTCAGTTCTATAGGATTGACATGTTCCGCGTACCATTTGGCCGCGACTCCTTCCAGGCTGCGGGGAAAGCATAAGAACAATGCTCTGTTGTCTCTCTTGAACCTAGAGCATTCAGCGAAGAACATGGCGAGATGGGCTTTTGGGTCGCCAGAACCATCAAACTTGATGAATTTTCGGGGAAGATTCTCCAGATCATCATCCCCTTCTAAACCATCGTAGAAGTCCTCGCTGGTGAAGACTTTCTTGCCCTTGTCGCGGGCTTGCAGATCCTTGACCACTCTGGCCATTTCCCTGAATTGTGCTTGCAGGGGCTCTTCTGCGACCTGGCTTTTTGATTTGTGACTCCTCCTTTGGCCACATTTCTGAAATGCCGGAGGCACCTCATATTCTTCATCGGTATCATCTTCGTCTGAAGTATCTTGAACATTCTCCTTAGAGGACTTGGTTGACCTCTTGGCCACACGATCTCTAATTCTCTGACTGAATGGATTTTTGTCTGAGCTGGTGCCAGCCTGCTCACTCATCATCCTCTTTATCATCTTCTGAAACATTGCGTACATCTGAGGGTCGATACCGTCATCTTCTGGCTGCTCTTGGTCTTTGTCTGACCTTGGCGAATTCATCTCTCCTTCTGATGTTGATGAGTAGCTGATACGCTGAATTGGTGCGGTCTTCTTCCCTGACCTTATCTGAACCATCAAATGTTGTGAAGGCTTTCTTGTATTCTCTCTCTTTCTCTTTCTCTGCAGGACTCTGCAGGGCAAAGATAGGATCAAATTTTGAGGAAATTTTTTTTTGGATTTTTGGAAGGAAATATTGAAGAAAATATGGTAGACCATTGGAAGATTATCCCATTACTAGGGAGTGAGTCGTCATAAGGATTATGACAATTGTGTTGTCATTCTTTATAAGAGAAATAAACAACAGAAAATGTGCCTTGTTACCTAGGCGAGGTCGTCAACCACGAGTAAAACACCATTTTTAAAGGAAAGAGATATCTTTTGGAAAAACAATCCGCAAACAGATTTAGAATAAGGAGAAGGCAAGTGGGCAAACAGTTTCCGCCACAATAATCAAGGTATGCACGAGGAAAATGCGGTGAAGAATTTTGCAAGTAAACAACAGGATCGAAAATCCAATGAGAGAAAACATATGATTTTGGAAAATCGCAGGCAGGATAAAAATGCAGCTGGAAATTCGAGATCCAGTAGAACGGGAGAATGAAAAATCACCTGGAGTTTTGAAAGAAATTGAATATTTGGGAAAAACCATCCAGGGTTTTAGAAAATAAAGGAAAATATGAGAATATGGATATTTGGAAAGATATTTTTGAAAAAAATATGAGAGAAATAAAAGTAGCATACAAACTCATATCCTGCATAAACATTTATGCACATTCAGCACTCCCTAAAAAGCTGACTCTAGATGCATCATTTTGAAAACAGCTGTAGGACCTTAATTCTAACTCTAAGTTCAGATCATCTTTGTCCAATCCAGTTATGCCGATATACCCGAATCGAAATCCGAGGTACGTGGCATAGAGTTTCAACTCTGGTTCTAAGGTAAGGTTTTCCAACATCCTTGAGCGCCTACCGATATACTTCGGACTGTGGCCCGCGGTACGTGGTAGGGGGGTGTTAACCCAAATAGTTGGCCCAGTTGTGAGGCTCTGTCCCGAACTAGGGTTCTGGAAGAGAGCCCAGCAACGTGAAGACCGGGTAATGATAGGTAATGAGGGTTTGAAAAAATGATCACATGCAAAAAATAGAGGGCTCTAAGTCCTAGAGAGATAGACTTTTGAAAATCTTTTGAAGAAGCATACATTGTTTGCATTCAGATCCTAAATTGAGGAGAGTTGTGTTTAGACCTAAGTCTATGTGAGCATGAAAATATCTCCTCAATATGGTCCTACCAAACCATGCCTAAGCTATATGCAATCAATGTCAGCTAGGTCAGAATCTAGGCTCCTAGGCTCACATGATATTGAAAGTAAAAGAGCTGACATTTTGTGAACATAATTTTGATAATTAAATTAAGTCAAGCATAATTTAGGTCAGACAAGGACAAATCCCATCACGGTCGCCAAACCTGTTATCGTCGCGAAAATTTTTTTCCCGTCTTCCCTTCCTTGCTGAAGAGAGAAAGAGGAAACGCTTTCGCGCTTCAAACTTGACCGGATTTTGGAAAATGTTTTTGAAATACTCGCCTCCGTTTTTTAAAATTGCGGGAAAATCCATGGGATGGGGCTCGACCTGTCGGAACGAGGTTCGACCGTTCATGCCGCCTTTAACAGGGGTAATTGAACCAAGGACCAAAATTGTGCTTGACTTAGTTAAATCATCAAAATCATGTTCTATCCTAAATGCACAGAGAATTTAGGCATGTGCTATGAGATTTGGAAAATGCAACTTGGGAAAACATGATGTATGCTTGGAAAATATTTGAAGTTGAAAAGATTTCTCAGGAAAAGAGTAAATTTCTCAGGAAACTCAGATGAAAAGATTTGAAATCTTGAGAAAGTTTATAAAGACTTGGGAAAATCATGAATGATTGGAAGTCCTGAGAAAATGTGAGTAATTCTTAGGAAAAGTGTGAACATTTGAAGGGAAATGCTTGTCAGGAAAACTCCAGCTCTGAAAATTTTATTTGGAAAGAGGATTGAAAATTCATAGGAAAACTTTTGGAGTTGAAAAGCATTTCTTGGGAAAAGGTGAAAATCGATTTCTCGGGAAACTCAAATGAAAGGGGTTTTGAAATCACAAGAAAGTTCATAAAGGTGTGGAAAAATCAGAAATAGTTGAAAATCTTGGGAAAATAGAAGTGATTCTTGAGAAAAAGGTGAACCTTTGAAAAGGGAAACACTTCTTAGGAAAACTTGGACTTTGAGAGTTTTCTTAGGAAAATGATGGAAATTCATAGGAAAGCTCATTGGAGAAGGAAATTCAAAACTTGGGAAATTGAAATTCTGGGAATTTTACCCTTGAAATACTTGGAAATCGATTTTGATCTTGGAAAAAGATTGGAAAACTCTTTTGAAGCTCTTAAGAAAATAACATTTTCCAGGGAAAACTATGGGAAATTGACTTGGGAAAACCGATTTTGAAAGATTCTTAGAGTTTCTTGAGAAAACGATTTCTTGAGAATGAAATTTTCTTAAGAAAATCATAAGAAAAGCAATGATTTCATGATGCAAATGATATGAATGAAAGAATGCACTTTGAAAGGTTTTCTAGGGAAATTTGTTGGAAAAATGTGCATTAAGTCAAAATAAATCCTTCACATATTCTGACTGTGGCCATGAATGTGTTCCGAGTTTAATTGATTTAATACACAAGATTTTGAAAACATTGGAAATATGATGTGCATTTTCAAGATAGCCTAAGAGTGTAGGCTCAATGTGACTAGTAGAAAGATGATGGATCTGGGTCTCGTCCATATTCCGACTAGGGCCGTAAATATGGATTCCACCGAGTTCATCAACTCCCTAAGAGTTGGTGCACGTGCCATTTGTGAACATCCATAGTGCTTTTTGAAATAAGATGTATGCATCACATAAGCAGGATATTGCATAAATTCAAACTATATGATATGCATCATAGTCTAAGCAGGAAATTAACTCTCTTATTCCAAAATTTACATTATTACATCACTAAATAAAGGAAATAAAAGAAATTTGCAGACTTCAGCTCCTTCTTTTGAATGTCCCTGCCAAACTTGAAATAAGGTTAGCTCAAATATGTGGGTTTTTCTAAAATTTTCCAATAATATTATGAAATTATTGGATTTAATTGGATATAAACCCTATGATCATGCTTCATTGATATTTGAAATGATGTAAATGCAGGGAATTCAGTGGAAAACAGTTTGAAATTCGGAATTGGGGTCAAAATGACCAAAATACCCCTAAAATTAAAGTTACACCTTTAAAATCAGGGTTTTTTGAAGGAAAACTTAGTAAAATTGGGATTTCGAAATTCAAATTGAATTCAATGATGATGAAATGCAGTATGACATGCTGCTAAACACATTAGGACTGTAAAATCAGAATTTGGCATTTTGCAATTTACTCAAAATAACGAATTTCGCTTGTTTTTCACTTGGATCCGGGTCCTGCGGGACCCAGTTTTGGTATTACGGCTAATCCGAACCTCAAATGGATTCCAAATTGCACCAAATTCGGTATGAAGCATTTACTTACTCTGATAAATAATCTAGAATGCTAAAAATTATGAAATGATATGATTTAAATGGTAAAATTCAAAGAAAGTCCTAAAATGGTGGATTTTGCCTATGGATCCGAACCAAATGCAATGCCTAATATGACAATGCAAGATTTACACCATGGAAACTTCTGATAATTTGCAGACTGCTAAAGGACTCGAAATGGAATATTTTTGGTTTTTACAGTATCAGGATTTGAGCCATGGTGAGTTCGACAACAGGGATTTAGTTCTGACAGAGGTAAAAATCACCCTAATCTGATGTAAAATGCCAAAAAATATAAGACAGACATGGAAATTTATGAAATTAATCAGAGCTATGCACGACACCTACATGAACAACTTTTATGTTTATGACTTTGGCATTTGATCAACGGAAACACAGATAAAAATATAACTATTCCTGCCTATACTAACAGAGCAGACAAATGTAGCAAAACAGAGGACTGACAAAAAAAATCCGAAGCAGGTATTAACGCTGTTCTAAAAATCACAGGCTTTTAGATGAAAACAGAGGACATCTCGGACACAATTTTTACTTTTTATAGTTTTGGATTTGGAGCAACACACAAAGAGAAACTATATCCCTAAGTCGATCCAAGATCTCAGAGGCCCAAATTAGGCTCTGACACGTGTCCCGAACTCTTGGATTTTTGTCAGACATTAAAAAAAATCAGAAAACTCTGAAAAAAAAATCATATTAAAAACTAGACATTCTCCCGAGTTTAGAACATTTTCGAATCAAAAAACGGATCTCCCATGAGGGATATCTCGATTTTACAAGTCGGCAAATGATTTTCAAAATGCATCCCGGGTAAAAAAACCCGACTCACCATTTTGAATGTTTACCATAGTAAACAAATTCAAATGCCTTCGAATTTTTGACAAAATTTCAGGGACACTTAAGGGCGCATTTCGTGATTTTTTTGGGATTTGTAATAAAAAATAAATGCATGAAATGACATGTGGACTGACTGACAAAAACAGAGACCTACTGAAAGTGAGCAGAATTGAAATAAATGCTAAATTAATCCTAATTAATTCATGAAATGTACTAAATGAATGAAATAAAATGCAAATTAAACCTAGCTAACTACATGAATATTAAAAATCATCAAGGAAGCGTAATGAAACATTTTTATGTATGTCGTTTTATGAGAATAGCTCAATCCATCCCTCGGATGAGCTCTTTCTTCAAACGACTCCCGATTCGAATTATGGAATCCAATCAAGGGGAAAAGAAGTGCACCTTGTTTCGTTACGCAGCGCAGAAGCTCTTGAAAGGGGCAACTATCACGAACTTCCTTCGTTCTTCGCTTCGGGCTTCAGATGGTTCACAAAAATCGACCTCTGTTGGAATCGAATTGGCCACAGCACGAGCTCTACTCCACCTTCTTCAATGCGCCAAAGGGGGCACGATTTCCACAATTCAAAATCTGATTCTAGGAAGGCTAGGTCGGATTTTCCAAGTTCACCAGAGCTAAAAAAAATGATCCTCCTAGGCTGGGCGTGAACCCTTGTTTTTATAAATTTTCTGAAAAATTTTTGAAATTCAAACAGGCTCGATCTGAGCCCTCCATGTGGTGCCATCTCAGGGGGTGCCATCTGAGGGGTTTGAAATTCGAATTTGTCTTTTGCAGGGAGCCCTCAGGTGGCGCCACCTCAAAAGGTGTTTTAATTTTTGAGAAAAATAAAAAAAATGGAAATTTTGTGGGTGAGACACCTCAGCAGGGGGAATTTGGAATTTTTCAAAAGTTTGCTTGATTCTCTCTGCAGGGAACTCCCAGAAGGCGCCACCTCAGAGGGTGCTCTCTTGGAATTTGAAATTCAAACTCACCTTTTGTAGGGAGTCCTCAGGTGGCGCCACCTCATGGTGGGCTACCTTTATTAAAAATAAAATAAAAAATAAAAATGGAGCCAAGTGGAGTCCTGGAATGGTGCCACCTCAAAAGGTGTTTGACACATGTCAGAAGGACAGAGCAGTGGGCTCAGAAGGCGCCACCTCAGAGGAATTTGAATTTTGCTTTTTCTGGTGAAAGGAGATCTGGACATGTGGCAGTCCAAGATGGTTCCATACCTGACAAGTGTCAGCCTGCTGAAGGAGGTTCTTCAGATGGCGCCACCTCAGAGGAGAATTCGAATTTCAAATGGAGGTTGGCCCTGGAGGAATGGAGGATGGACATGTGGCGCCACCTCAGGGTGGCTCCTACAATGCCATGTGGCAAGAGGGAGGGAAAGGACATGTGGTGCCACCTGAGGCCATCTGGAAAAATCAGAGCTCAGGATTTGCGCCACCTAGGCTCTGTTTGAATTTTTGAATGGTTTGCTTTTTCTGAAGAAAGCCAAGAGTGACATGTGTCTCCTACTTTTCTGAAAGAAGTAGGGAGAAGACATGTGTCTCCTACTTTTCTAAAAGAAGTAGGGAGAAGACATGTGTCCTCTACTTTTTCTGAAAGAAGCAGAGAGAAGACATGTGTCCTCTACTTTTTCTGAAAGAAGCAGAGAATGACACGTGGCAGAGGGGAGAGAAGGTGGGCCAGGCCATGTGGCGCCATCTCAGACAACCTGGAAAAGGTAGAAGTTCAGGATTTGCGCCACCTATGAGGAGTTTTGAACTTTTGAATTCTAGTTTTTCTGAAAAAAGCAGAAAACGACACATGGCGTCTACTTTTTCTGAGGAAATGAGAGCTTGCCACGTGTCCTCTGCAGGAGACACACTCCAGATGGCGCCACCTCAGAGGAGACAAGCTTACTTTTTCTGGATGAGTCTAGGAGTGACATGTGTCTCCTACTTTTCTGAGAAAAGTAGGGAGAGACATGTGTCTGGCTACTTTTCTAGAAGGAGGGAGGGGTTGACACGTGTCCTCTGCAGGAGACACACTTTAAGTGGCACCACCTCAGAGGAGACAAGCTCCACTTTTTCTAGACAGGACAACCTATGACACTTGGCATCTCCTGGTAATCTTGGAATGACACATGGCGCAGGATGGATAGGGTGACACATGGCAGATAAATGGGATGACATGTGGCGGCTTCTTAAGGTAGCCCCACACTGACACTTGGCATGTAGATGAGAGGAGAGAGAAAGGACAAGTGGCACCAATCCAAGGGACAAGGCTCCTATATTTTTGGGTTTTTCAAAATTCAAATTTTCAAAAGAAAAGCTTGTGTGACACCACCTCATTGTGGGTCCCACATTGCTTCTTTATTGAAATAAGGATAAAACAACAACTTCTTTTTGGAATTTTCATAAAATCTGGACTAATGGGTAAAACAGGAATTTTGGAAAGAGTTGGCTCTTGTAGGGCGATTTTGTAAAAGAAAGATATTTGAAATTGTCAAAAATGGCAAAATCTGAGGTGAAGTGACTGAAATCCATATTAAAAACTATCCAGATCGTTTTCCTGAGAAGATATTTTGATATTCAGAGCCCTGGGGGTAAAATGGGAAGAATTGATAATTTTGAATGACCTAGGGTTTTGAAATCAATTTTGAAAAGAGTTGAAATTTTAATCTGGATTGAAAATTTTGAAATCAAGAGTTCTGGACCTCGAAATGACATGCTTTGCAATGCAGTGATTTGAAATGCTCGTGCGATGATATGCAATGTCATGTCTTTATGAAATGCAATCTTGAACCAAGACTCTGGAGATGTCTGTCTCTTGTCAGGAGTAAAATCTTGAACATCTGAGATAAAAATAGAGAAAATTTGAGAGTTTCAGATGAAATTTGGACTTTTGCAAGGTCCGGGCTCAGAAAATGACCATTTTGCCCTCCAGCGATTTCAGAGGCTGGATGATGGTGTTTGGTGGAAATGTCGGGGAGGTGAGTGAAAATTTGGGGTGTTTACAGTTATGCTATGTATTTTTGTGCTCAGAAGCATGAGTGACCCTATCTGTAGCAGGGTGACAATTTTTTGTCGGGAGACCAAGCCAGGCCAGTTCAGATACATCCTTCTACTGCAATAGCGGAGTCAACCCCTAGGTTTTAGGGATAACCTGACCTCTCAACCTCTGAGTGATGGGGAAACTTCTTGAACTCTTTGGTTTATAAGATAAAGTATGTCACTCGAGGTGGTATCATCATCGTCTTCCATGATGAGTGTAAGTTCTGAAGGGGTTCAATGACATAATCTTTATTATTAGAACACTGAGTGTCACATAGACAACTTGTGCATTCTGCACAAAGATAAACATGTGGACAACGACTATCATTATATTTGTTTATATGCATGCAAACATCGCTCTTGACATCTACAGTCTTCACGAGCACTTCAGCCTTTGCAGAAAAATAACCAACTCTTGCACAATGGTGCTTATGAGTATTATTCTTGTACAGTAGTTTACAAAGGCATGCATAATCAAACATCACTTTTGATCGACTGCTCAAATGTATATGGTCGAAATGAGCATTGACCCAACAAGGCGCAATAGCTACTTTAGCGCAACGGTCCTTACGAGTATGATGCCCTTGAAGGCAAAAATGAAACAAGTCATCCTACCAAGGTTCCAATAATGAGGGCATCATCATGCCATCCATACTAGCTTAGGTGAGTATTTTGCCAAAAAATTTAGTAGCATCTTTCCTATTTAATAGAGAAAATGCTATGTTCCTTTTTAGCTCAGAGTGCATCTTGTCAGAAATTTTGACAGCACCTCTCCTGTTTAATAGAGAAAATGCTACGCTCATTTTTTGGATAGATGTGCATCGTTGTGCATACATTGCATCTCTCATGATTTATCATAAACCTAAGACTTAGTTAGACCTTACACTATTGACTTAGATGTTTACGTAAATGTTGTTTTATGCAAATCTAAAACTTTCTAATAGGGATTTCTTTGTCAAACAATGTTTTAAATATAACAAGGATTTTGAATTGCTTTGATCAATAGGGATTAGTCACCATTTGTATGCTTATTACAACACAATTATATTTATTAAAAGTAAGAGCCTATACACATAACAACGCGACGACAAAGTAAATAGCATAAAGCAGGGCCCGATGAATGAAATCACACATCGAGCTAAGTAAAGTGCATAAAGCATGACTCGATGAATAAAACCATGCATCAGGCTAAGTGTGTAAAATAGCACACACACATACACACACATATATATAGTAAATAGAGAATTAGTCATAAGGATACACGCATGAATACTGAAGCAAGCTTGCGGTAGTCTAGAAGGCATGAACCAAGGACTAGGACTCTATAGTACATAATTCACCATAAATATCAATAAATAGTTGCAAGGATACATGCATGAACACCAAAGCAAGCTTATGGTGGCCTAGAGGGAGTGAACCAACGACTAGGACCCGATATTATTTTAGAAAGGTGTATGATAAAAAAAATTCCACCATACACGATAGTTATTCTAACAAATATAACTTGAAATAGAGAGCGGTGTGCAAACTTACCAAAAATCTAGTAGAGGTGGTTCAACACAAACATAGAGGCGCTCATAGGTTGTGGTCGGCACATGCTTACATTCAGTATGGTCATAACCAAAAGCATCTCGTGTAGAACTCGTCATCATGAAGAAACAGAGAGATATAGTCCAAAAAATATATCGGACCTAGCTTAGGTTCAATTGGATTCAAGCCTACCTCAAATGGGCTCGATCAAGGTCAAATGGGTTGGACCTAAGCAAGAAGATAGAGAAAGTCAACCTGTAAATGTCAAGTGGGATCAGTCTAGGTCAGGCAGGTCCAAGCTCACCTAAAGTGGGCTCAATCTAGGTTAAGTGGGCTTAACCCAAGCTAAGACAAAGAAATAAAAGAAGAGAGAGAAAATCTAACCTAGTAGGTCAAGTAGGCTTGACCCAAGTGGTCTCACTCTAGGTTAGGTAGGTCCAAGTTCACCTCAAATGGGCTTGATCTAGGTCAAGTGAGCTTGACGTAGGCTAGAGCCAAGAGAGAGAAAACTAGAGAGGGCGGGGGGGGGGGGTGCGATTTCTAAAAAAGGAGGTGGGGGTCTTATTTATAGACATTGGGTATGGGCTCCACCCAAGGGATAAGCATGCCTCTTTCTTCTTAATTTCTCCCTACCTTTTTGGATAAGGATGGATATGTCCCTTATGGGGTCACTCAAGATATTTTCATAAGATATTTATGTAGGACCCATAAGATATTTTTATGACATTTATTTGGGGCCCACAAGATATTTTTATGTGGAGCTCATATATTTTTGGGGTTTCGCCAACAATTTTTGTCTCGACGAGACAAAGCGGATTGTCTTTACGAAATTCTCTTATTTTGCAAAATGAGTATAATATGACTTTTTGAATGTTTTGAGTGTATATTGGTGTGCACTTTATCAATGTATTTTTAAAAGAATATTTTTATGAAAAGTATTTATGAAAGTTGACCACCAAATAATAAAAATCTAACTCTCACAAGTAGTGAGAACCGGGTCAAACTCGAGGAACGGGTTTGATAAACTTTGTATTCCACTCAATTTGAATTATTTATTGCCTTAAAAAGAAAAAATAAAACTAATTACAATGTTCAACACTAAAATATTAAAGTACTTATTACAACCCAATGACTAAAAATGAAATTAATTACAAATATTTGATGTGGCAAAAAAAGACCTTAATTAACTAGAAAAGGAAAATGCTAAAAAAATATAAAAATGGAGCTTTTTTGCCTTTCACTTCTTCACTTGAGATCCAAATCCACTTCACTTTAGTACAATGAAGTCACCTAATGGCGCTTCTTTGTAAAAATAATCAACAAAAACACGAAAATGCAAAATCTACACTAATTGGGGTTAGTACACGAAATTACAGTTCTACCATTCACTATTACAAAATTTACTATCAGGACAAGTTTATGTAATTTAGCAGAAATAAATGTAAATTGAATTTAGATCCTTCTAAAAATTTTTAGATATGATCTCAACACATATATGAAGAGAATCCAATTTACGAAATTATAAAATTTCGTGCGAAACTCCAGTTATTAATCAATGAACAACAACTTCAAAAAGCAAAAAATTATTGTCAAACTTTCTAATAGCTGATATCGGACAGATTTAACATAGTACAAAAGATTGAAACTGAACAAATTTTTTACAAAAGAAACTAAACTTGTTCAGGAGTTCAATCTATTTTACGGATTTGGAATCCAAAAACTTCAGATCTCTCAAAAACAAAATGCAGAAAAAACACAAGAAATAAAAGTGCAGAAAAACAAAGTTGTCGGAAAAGTTTAGAACGGATTATGAAACAAAATCCGATCTAACTAAATTTTTGTAGAGAGAAAGAAAATTCAAGCAAGAATTAGATCCAATTTACGGATCTTGATTTGGATTCTGAAAACTCTATTTATGCTAAAAACAAAATGCTACAGAAAATCAACAAAAATAAAATTCTAGAATTTTGATTTTCACACTTTGATCTATTGAATTAGATCAAAGAATGAATGATTCAAAATTCATGGAATGAGATCTAATTTCTAAATGATTTAATTGCAAAATAAAAGCAAATAAACAGAAATTAAAATGCAAGAATTGAATCTAAACTATGAGATGAATTGATCTAATGCTATAATTGGATTTAGGCCAATTGTCCAATTGAACATAGATCCACATCTTTTTTTTGCATTTTTAGCAAAAGAAAAAAATAAAATTCAGATTAAACATAAATTCATCACTTGGATTTGATCTAATTTGATCTAAACAGCATGAAGAAACAAAAATTATGCTAGAATTAAAGAAATCAATCCTAATCTATCTCAAGAGAGTCAATCAGCCCCTTGATTTGCACAAGAAACAAATCTAGATAGTTGATTAGCTTTCTTGAATGCTAATCTTTTCTACTTTTCAATTTTACAACAACTAAATGAGAAAGAAACAACAATTCAACCATTGAAAAACAACAAATTAACTAAAGAAAAGCAAAAGGATAACACGCATTTTCATGCATGGAATGGAAAAGGAAAAAAAAACTTACTTATTCGCAAGATTCGGCAATTCCAATGACTTAGGTGAAGAAGAGAGGTCTTCAGCTCATGATCTCCATTGCAGCCATCTTTCAAATTGATCTCCACTCAAACCTCTCTTGCAAAGAAGAAGAAGAAGAAGTTGGAGAGAGAGAGAGAGAGAACAAAAGAAGGAATTGAAGGGGAAAAGAAGCAAGAAGGGGGCTGGCGTGAAAGGGGTTCATGACCCCTTTCATGTCTCCCTATGATGACTATTTATAGTTAAAATTAGCTTTTACAAAAAAATATAAATTAACTTTCGAAATTTTAGCCTATTTCCAAAAAGCAACTAACTAAAGAAAAAAATGCAAGGAGAGGGGTTGGCATCATTTTTAAAAGAGGTTTCTAGAATTTTTAACTTGGATTTGGGTATTTACATTTGCTGAACACATTAGTATTGGATCCAAGATCCAATTAATGTGTTTTGGACTGGATCAAGGTCTGAATTATCTTGGGATTTGCTCCAAAACCATAAAACGGCTATAACTTCTTCGTTTTAACTCTGAATTCTACAAGATTCAAATCATGACTTTTTTAACCCTGAAACATCATAAGCATGGAATGTAAACCAATAAAAAATATTTAAATGCATGATTTATGTATTAAAAATGAATGCATTATCATGCATTATCATATTCTCTCATGCTTATTGTTTGCTAGTCCTTGAGCAAATATTACTCTCAGACTACAAAGAAAAATAAAAGCTTCATTCTAAAAAAATTACAAAAACTAAAGTAAAAATGCCTAACTCACTTTCATAGGAATCACGATTACATTTAGCATATGCAACAAGCCCTTTAAACCCCTGGGTTACCTCAATAGATGAGTAAGGTCTCATGAGGGTTTCTAGTGGTGATACCCACAAACATTTCTGTCATGTATATTTTTCACAACTCTCTTAAATATTAGGTAAGTACAAAGCTATTTTTAACAAATATATTTCAAGTATTCATATTTTTTATTTATTGAATCATCCATGCCTCTACAGTAGAAAAATTTCTTTATATCTCTTTAGATTTCTGGATTAGCTATGTTTTATTTTTAGAAACATTTGTTTACTCATGTCATTTTCTATTTATCCTTACAGAAATGCTTTTGCACTGTTTTGTAAAAATTTCAAAGCAATGTTTTTTTTTTCTTTAAGCCCTTTTTATTTTTCCTTTTTCAATTGATCACTATGACAATTTTCAGATTTCATGACCTATGTAACGAGTTTTAGGCCAGTGACTCTCATGCCAGACAACCTTAAGGCACTAGATACAAAGTGCTCCTCAGACTTAGTCACTCGAGTCATTATATCTTGAATTTTCATAGTTGGATATATTTTTTTTCTCTACTTTAGCAATGTCTCTACTAGTCGGGCTTTCTAATGAATCCTTGTAGCGAGCTTTGGGCCGATGGCTCCCAAACTAGATGGTTTTAGGGCACCAGGTGTAGAACACCCCTTGGAATTAGTTACTCGAATCTAAGAGGTCTCATATGATAATTGCATAGCGAGTTTTGATATTCTAGCAACCCTATTCTCTTGAGTACAAATACTTCAACTTGTCTCTGAGGCCAATGATTAGAAATTCAATCACATTAGTGCAAGCACTTCAACTTGTGCCTGAACCTTGCTTTTAAATGCACTACAGCTAGAAGTATCAAAATACAATTTGTATGCTCTTTCTTTTCTTTCTTTGCTAACATTTGCTTGTTTTTGAAAAATTCAATGCATTTGTATTCATGTAAATCATAATAGATTTTCATAGTTATAAACAAATATTTTCTTTAAATGCCACATAAGTAACCTTTTCATCTAAATTGATTTTGGAAAAATTTCCTCATAGGGCTTAAAATTCATCTCAAAATATCAAAGATATGCAAAAACAATCATATATTGTTAAACTTTTGCTTTAAAAATGTTTATCCATGGATAGAAAATTTTTAGGTGGATCATACCTTCTCCCATGCTTGAATGTCATTGTTCTCAGTGACACTCCCCATGCTTGCATAAAACTATATGAATACATGAATGCACATAGACATAGGGAAGCAAAAGAGAAAAAAGACACGACCAGATGTAACTACTGGAACTTATTTAATAGGATGTCTTGTGCTGTGAAGCTCTAGACTGTCCTATATCTATAACTCATCATGACATAGATGCATGATATATCATTTTATGCTCACAAAAAGAAACAAACAATTAAACAAAAGAAACAAATAAAAAGAAAAAGTCTACTAATATACAATATTGTGGGTTGCCTCCCAACAAGCGCTAAGTTTTATGTCTTTAGCCAATGTCAGATAGTGCTTAGCCCTCACAGTCTATGAGGTCGATGGACTCCATGTCTTGTCCCTCACCAAGATCCGAAATGTAGGGCTGCAACCTGTGCCCATTAACTTTAAATTACTCTCCTATTTTGGGGTCCACTAATATAACTGCTCCATGAGAAAAAACTTCATGAACCACAAATGGGCCATTCCATCTAGACTTAAGTTTCTCTTGAAAGAGTTTTAATCTAGTATTAAATAGCCAAACTTTTTGTCCAGGCACGAATTGCTTCATATTGATGTGCTTGTCATGGAAAGCTTTGGTTTGTGCTTTATAGATTTTGGCACTATCATATGCCTCATTACGCAACTCTTTCAGTTCACTCAACTGTAACCTATGTTCCTTACCAGCCTGGGATAATTCAAAATTGAATGCCTTGATAGCCCAATAAGCCCTATGTTTAAGCTCAACGGAAAGGTGACATGCTTTTTCAAAAACTAATCGATATGCTGACATGTCAATGGGGGTCTTGAAAGCGGTCCTATATGCCCATAGAGCATCATCTAAACGCCGAGACCAGTCCCTGCGGTTTGGTTTGACCATTTTTTCTAAGATCCTCTTGATCTCCCTATTGGAGACCTCGACTTGACCGCTGATTTGTGGGTGATATGAGGTGGCTATCTTATGATGTACAAAATACTTCTTTAGAAAAGAAGCAACCTGTACATTCTTAAAATGCTTGCCTTCATAAATAATGATTGCACGTGGCATACCGAACCGGCTAAAGATGTTATGCTTAATGAACTTAAGCACTACCTTATGATCATTGGTTCTAGTTGCCACTACCTTTACCCACTTGGATACATAATCCACACCAACAAGAATGTAAACAAAATTGAATGAGGGTGGAAAGGGACCCATAAAATCTATCCCCCACACATCGAAGATCTCAACTATTAAAATAGGGACCAAGGGCATCATATCTCTCTTGGATATGTTTCTCATTTGTTGGCATCGTAGACACTTCTGACAAAAATCATAAGCATCCTTGTACAGTGTGGGCCACCAAAATCCAGACTGCAAGACCTTTGTTACGATCTTTCTATTAGAAAAATGTCCCCTACATGCCAAGGAGTGGCAAAAAGTCAAAATAGAATGAACCTCCTCTTCGGGCACACACCTCCTGATGACTTGGTCTACACCTAATCAAAACAATTCTAGATCCTCCCAGAAGTAATGTTTCACTTGTGCCATAAATGGATATTTTTTTATTTTACTCCAATCCGTAGGGAATTCTCCTGTCACCAAATAATTGACTATGTTGGCAAACCAAGGGAAACATCTAACACTCAAAAGTTGCTCATCTGAAAAAGAGTCATTAATTGGTCCCAACTATGGGGATGACTCTACTGTCAGTCTCGACAAATGAACTGCTACTATATTCTGACTTTCACTCTTATCTCAAATCTCGAGATCAAATTCTTGTAATAACAAGATCTATCAGATGAGTCGCGGTTTGGTGTCCTTCTTACTCATCAAATACTGCAAAGCAACATGGTCTGAGTAGATGACTACCTTAGATCCCAATAAGTATAATCAAAACTTTTTTAATGAAAAAACTACTGCTAGTAGTTCCTTCTCTGTGGTGGTATAATTCAACTGAGCATCCGAGAGGGTTCTACTAGCGCAATAAATCACATAAGGCTTCCGATCAATTCTTTGTCTGAGAATGACTCCGACCACAAAATTGAAGGTGTCATACATAATCTCAAAAGGGAATGCAAAATCTGAAGAAATCAGAATAGGGGCTGAAATCAAGGCCTCCTTAAGCTTAAGGAAAGCCTACATGCACTTGGGGCTGAAATAAAAGGGCATCTCCTTAGCGAGTAATGCATATAAATGACGAGAGATCTTGCTGAAAACTTTGATAAATCTTCTATAAAATCCAGCATGCCCTAGAAACGAACGAATCTGACAGACTGAGGTAGGTGGAGTAAGTTTTGCAATGGTGTCTACCTTTGCCCTATCTATCTCAATACCTCTTTGGGACATAATATGACCCAACACTATGCCTTGTTTCACCATGAAATGGCTCTTTTCTCAACTCAACACCAGGTTTGCCTCCATATATCTTTTCAGTACTCTTGTCAATTTTTGGGACAATCCTCAAAAGTAGAGCCATAAAGAAAGAAATTGTTCATAAAACTTTTTAGGACATCATCAACCATATCTGAGAAGATGCCCATCATACACCTTTGAAAGGTCGCTGGGGCATTATATAACCTAAACAACATTTGTCTAAATGTAAAGGTGTCATAAAAACATGTGAATGTAGTCTTTTTCTGATCTTCTGGGTGAACGACCACTTGGTTATATCCTGAATATCCATCCAGGAAGCAAAAATAACTCTGGCCTGCGAGTCTTTCTAAAATCTGATCAATGAATGACAACAGAAAATGATCTTTTCTCGTTGCATTGTTCAATCTTCTATAGTCAATGCAGACTCGCCACCCCATAGTGGTTCGCATGAGGATGCTTTCTCCCTCTTTATTCATGATCACTATGAGTCTTGATTTCTTGGGAACAACTGGGTAGGACTCACCCACTGACTATAAAAAATGTGATATATGATCCTAGCATCCAACCATTTTATCACTTTCTTTTTCACTACCTCCCTCATATTTGGATTTAACATCCTCTGCATCTCTCTAGAGGGTTTATCACCCTCATCCATGATAATTCTATGCATGCAGAAAGAAGGATCAATCCCTTTCAAATCTGCGACTGACCACCCTATTGACATCTTATTCTCTTGAAGGACCTGAATTAACTAATTCTTCTGATCGCTTATCAGGTCTGAAGCAATAATGACAGAAAGTGTTTGCCCATCACCTAAAAAAGCATACTTGAGAGTAGATGGTAAGGGCTTCAACTCAAGTATTGGTGAACACTCAATAGAGGGTTTGGCTGGTAACTCTGCCATCTTTAGAAGGGGCTCAAAGGTTTAGGCTGCTATCATCTCTCCTGGTGAGACCACCATCACATTATGATCATTAAACTCATCTTCTGAATATAAAACATCCTCCTCCTCCTGAGGATGGTCTTCTGACATCCATAAAGGCTCGGCTTCAACCAAGTCTTTAACATCTACCTGAAAACAAGTGTCACTGCCTATAGGTCTCATGGCAACATTGAAGATGTTTAATCATATCTTCTTGTTGCCAAAATATATGTTCATGGCTCCAGTGTGACAGTTAATGCAAGCATTAGCTGTAGCCAAGAAGGGTCGACCCAAAATGATGGGTGTCTGTTGGACGTGATCTATGCCTTCCATATCCAAAATTATGAAGTCAATGAAAAAAAATCCTCCACCTTGACCAATACATCATTAAGAATCCCTCACGAGACCTTGACAGATCTATCTACGAACTGCAATGTCATACGTGTAGGCTTGATATCCTTAAGCCCAAATATATCATAGAAGAAACCTATCAAGATATCAACACTTGCCCCAAGATCAAGCAATGCACGCTCGATAGTAATGTTTCCTATGATATCTAAAATGATGGGCGCTTCTGAGTCATTGAGTTTAGGTGGTGTCTGGTGCAAATACGCTGAACTCACCTGATCTGTCAAATATACTCGCTTGGGAGCATTGGACCTTGACTTTCTCTTTTGGGTGCAAAGCTCTTTGAGGAACTTTGCATAGGTTGGAACTTGATGAATAACATCAAGCAATGAGAGGTTTATAAGAACTTGCTTGAATAGTTTAAGTATCTCATTCATTTTCACTCCCTGCTTGCCAAAAGACTTCGACTTCTCTAAGGCCTGTGGAAAAGGAGCTCTAGGGATGTAAGAAGGTGATGGCTCAGGTTGTGTGCCTTGGGCCTAGTAAAAGGACTCGACTACTATATGGGTAGGTCAATGATTTCTTCAGTCATCATCCTAGGTGGGTGAAACTCCTTCCCACTCTGAAGGGTCATCACAGCCTTGGTTTGCTCTTGATGATCCTTTGTCAAATGCAAGCCATGGTGCCTAGGTTCTTTACCCCTCGAGTTGATAATGGGTTGACTAGGTAAATTCCTCTCACTGCGCCTGCTTAGCACCTCGACCAACTGTCCTATTTGAGTATATAGCTTGGCTATTAACTGCGTATGAGAACTGAGGTTAGCCTTTATGTCTAAAAATGCTTCTAAAAGCTTCTCTTGAAATGACTGGCTAGAAGTGGGTTTCTAGAGAGAAGGCTGGTTATATTGGGGTAGAGCTTGGAAAAAAATTATACCTGGGTAACTTGACTGGAAGTTACTCTGTCTACCTTGGATCTGAGAAAGAAATATGAGTGGACCTTGTGGATTCTTTCATAAAAAGTTTGGATGATTTCGCCATCCTGAGTTATAAGTCTGTGCATAAGGGTTGTTCCCAGGTCTAGCAAAACCTTGTGCTAATTGAACTTGTTTCTGAATAAATTCAGGATACTGTAGCGCAACTGGACAATCCATGGCATGGTGTGTCGGGCTAGCACACACATACTATGCTGAGGTAGAGTATGAAAGTAACTGATCCAATTTCTTGGTCAGTGTATCTACTTTCTGGTGTAGCCCTAGGGAGGCCCCTACCTCATATATCCCCCCTTTCTTGAGTCTCGCAGGTGTCCTATCAATTTACGAGGCTGCAACATGATGCATTGAGTTTTCACTCAGTGTTTCAAATAAAGTTCATGCTTCATCCTTGCTTTTTAATATAAACGTGCCTCCACAAGATGAATAAACCATTTGCCTATCTTTGTCAGACAGACCATCATAAAAATACTGCACCAACTACCACTTGGGCACTTGGTGGTGAGGACACTTTCTGAGTAGGTCTTTCAACCTATCTCAGGTTCCATGAAATTGTTCTCCTTCTATTTTAGAGAAAACTGGTTATTGCCTTTCGATATTGGTTCGTTTTGTGAATGAGAAAAAAAAATTAGAAATTCTTTTTGCATTTGGTCCCAACTAGCAATACGAACTGTATTTAAGAATTTAAGCCAGTGTTTCACTTTATCCTTAAGGGAGAAGAAAACTATGGTTAACCGCAAAGTGTTATCCTCAAAATTATGGATCTACATAGTGGAGTAGATCTCAAGAAATTCATCGAGATGACGATATGAGATCTCATTGCTAAGGCCATAAAAAGATGAAAGCATTTAAATGACACTGGTTTTGATTTCAAATTGGTTTGCCCCCACATCAGGTCTCGTGATGCAGGAGGCAGGGGTATAGATATTGGGAATGAAATATTCCCGAAGTGGATGGGTTAGTCTTTGATCTTCTGCCATAGGGTTAGATCGTTTGGCTTTTTTAACTAAGAACTCAGGGTCCTCGATTGACAACACAAGTTTAGGATCTTTGAACCTACGCATGTGCATACACCTTGATCGAGACTGGTTTAGGCAACTAACCTAAATGGGTTTTCTATCTAAACCTAGCATGCACACGTGATCAAACCACAAACCACGAAACAAGCAGTTATTTATAAAACTAAAAAAGAACAAAAAGCAAGTAAACACAAATAAATATGCACTTGAAATCACACAATTAAAATTTCAAAAATTAAACTAAGTACAAGGTACCAATCATGCATAAGTCACCTAGAAAGGGTTATCCTACTTGGTGGGTTGCGCAAGAAAAGTAAACTTGGCACTATGGATTGCAAACAATGTGGATCTAATCCTTATTAACAATAAACAAACTAACAATCCTAAAAAAAATGCAAGGAATTAAACTAGCAATCTTAAAATTTTTGTAAAAAGTAAACTAACAATCCTAAGTAAGTGTAAACAAACAAGAATGCAATAAAATGAATACTTATTTTTCAATCGTCATTCCCCAGCAACGATGCCAAAAATTTGGTGTGCACTTTATCAATGTATTTTTTAAAAGGATATTTTTATAAAAGTTGGCCACCAAATAATAAAAATCCAACTCTCACAAGTAATAAAAATCCAACTCATGCATCACCTTGTGAAAGGTATTGATATTGGTATATTTCTAGATCAATCGGGCAAAGGACCCAAGTTGTGTCTACATGGCTAAGCTAAGCTCAGAGAAATTGTGCTTTGATTCATGGGATATCGATATGCTAAGTCATGGAGTCTTTAGCTATGTTGTTTCCAACTACGACCTGAAGATGCTCCTCATGTTTTCAAGCTTTATACTTATTAGAATTGAAATGCTTTCCTACGAGACCGGCAATGGTTTTGACCCTATTTTATGGGTTATACAGGTACTGAACCTGCGATGTAATATGTAGAGTAAGGCAACATCGAGATCCACAATTACTCCAAACTATGTTGGATATTTCATTTATAAAAATAGTTTTATCAAATACTGTTTTACCAAGCATTGTTGTTTATAATAAATAACTCATTTTGGTTTGCTTAAGTGGAATACTTTGGTGGTCAATAAGTGCTTGGCTACATAACTATGACTTGCCTGACATCTTCTAAAACCAACCACTAACTATCATATATTTTCGCTGCTAAAATCTATTTCTAAATTCTGCTACAAAGAAAAAAAAGAAATCCATGGATTTTTTTATCAAGTTTTGTTTTAGAAAGCCAGGGCATTATAGAATTGGCATCAGAACCTAAGTCTAAGAAACCCGGTTCGAGATCCATCATATTCGTAATATCGCACTGTAAGTATTACTTTCAATATTTTAACCTCAAAAAAATATTTTATTAAATATAGATGGCAACTTACGACTTGAGGGGTTAAGGAGATGTGGCAATAAACAAGCCTATTTGAGGCAATATATATATATATATAATAGTTCTAAGAAACTAGTCATGCTTTGAGTCAGTGGACTCACAAGTGAGGCTTTTGCCGCCTATGTTTGCCAGTGAGGCGTGACCCTTGTAATTATGGCGATATGTGTTGTTCGCTCGGTAATGTATATACAAGTAAACTTTTGCTTCCCTATATACAATCGAAGAACTAATTAAGTTAATTATGTGTGAATAAACAAATAACTCCTAAGACGAGGAGAACTATGCTAAGCGAGGAGTCCCACACTCAGGGGTTTATGTTGGAAACCCTCAACAACCTAGTAATAGCCATCCATAAAATAAGGTAGGAACCGATCCTACCTCATAACAAGAACGCTGAAGGAATCACTTATGAGAAATTTCTTATGCTAGACCTACTGGTCTTCACTGGTAAAGTCGACCCAGAACTCGCAGAAAGCTGAATTAAGGAAACTGAACGTGTGTTTCTAGTATTATGAGTGCCATAGAAATGAAAGACTAATTACAGTATATACCGATTAAAGAACAATGCACGAAAGTGGTAGGACACCACCAAAATTATCTAGTTTTCAAAATACAAGGTCATCCCTTGGGGTGATTTTTTAAGTGCCTTCCTAAATAACTACTTCCCGATACACTCTAGGAGAAGGAAGATGATGAAGTTCTTGGAACTTGAATAGGGTTGTATGAGTCTCATCAAATATACTACCAATTTTCAAAACCTCGAGCAGTATTTCTCCAGGTTGTCTGAGACTAACCAGAAAAGAGCTGATAAATATGTTAGTGGGTTGCGATCTCGTGTGATAACAAGTATACCCTAAACATTTCAAGCTGCTATGGCAGTGCTGGGGCGACAACCTCTAGGATTAACATGGTCTATGAGTGATCCAAGGGGATTGCAAGAAAGAGGCTAGTAGCAAGCAGTGGGAACAACAAGAGGATGTTCTCAGGTGAAACAGGAATCACGATCACCTTTTCGTAAGAGAGCATTCTAAGGAAAGAACTTTACTCCACTGGCTGAGGGGCCACCGCAGATGGAGGGAGTCATTCAGCCCTACCAACAGTCTAATTTTAGTAGCCCAAGGTATATCGATTATCACCCTAGAGACTTGCCCACGCGATACAGGTGGTTGCTTATATTACGGCAAACAAGGCTATCGTATAAGAGAATGTCGTAAGAAGGCCTCAAACAATTAATGAAGAAATATGAGATCTATAGGATAAATTGAGGCATGGTTGCTTGATGAGAGCAACCAAGGTGTTCTCTTTCTATCATTTGGGTTTAGGATCTTGCTCACCATCGACTTGACAGCCTGAGCTCATCATGGGATACAAGTTGGATCCGAGAATTTGACCCAGTCTAGAACCAGATTAAATCAGATCAGGTTCAAAATAAGGTCCATGTATAATTTAAATCCATTTAAAACTGAACTGGTTCTATGACCGATACAAAGCATTTTTGGACCGGTTCAAAGTTATTTTTGACTGGTTTCTATCAGTTTTTTACCAGTTCATGAATATAGAAACTCAAATTTCATGAATCTATGAAGGAATAAAGATTCTCTCATTCAGTTCTAGGGGTTTATGAGCTTTTGTAAATGTTTTAGATCGGTTTGACTGTTCAAAAATCAGTTCGGGGTTGTTTCAGACTGGTTCATAGTATTTTTAAACTGGTTTCAGCTTGAGGACCTCGGGTTTTACCCATAAGAGCATGATTTTATCATTTTTTTATGCTTTATACATGTTTATTGTTAAGGAAGCATGACTTATGCATGTCTAATACATGCATTCTATTTTATTTAAGTTATGCATAATATTTCAAGCATGAATTATGACTAAATTCATGACATTTGTAATGTATTTTCATCAAAATTTATTTATGCATATAAGTTGAAGCATGAATTTATATTTTTTGATGATAATATATATATATATATATATATATATTATCATGAATATACATGCATTATCATGTGTGCATGAGCATGCTCTATAATACGAATATGTTTGTGGTAAAAGATCTTGATTAACTAACTCATGCAATCATCAAAGTAATCTGAGTTCTATTGATTGAAGATTCTTTAGACTATGTTAAGATTCAATATTATAATTTTGTGTGACTTTGTGAAACAATGATTCTACCCAAAGGTAGGTTATTGTGTTCCAAATTCACACAGGGTGTAATAGTAAATGTGTATACCAACCCATGAAGCATGTTCGTACCCAAAGGTATAATGTTGAATTGCCTTTAGTTACATGATCTGTTAGTTTTACCAATTAAAGTCAATTTCTTATGAATTAAGAAGACGAAGCAACTATGAGTATTATCGTTTCTACCAAAGTGGGACGATAATAACCCAATTATGCTTGTCTTAGAAGAAGTAAATAATAAAGGGTCTTAATTTTTATCTTTTTAACATGAGTCTCATTTGAGTAATTATAAGGTCTTTTCTTTCCGTTCATTGTTGTACTAGGTTCTTTTATCATTGATGGTTCTAGTAATATACCCATGTTAGATGAATCCAATTTCTTGGATTGGAAAGAAATAATATTATTCACTCTGGGTTACATAGACCTAGATTTGACTCTTAGGATTAATGAACTTTCCGCTCTTATAGAGCAGAGTACAACCAAACAGAAGGCTACCTCTGTGAAGTGAAATCGCTCGAATAGACTTAGCTTATTGCTTTTACAATCTTGAGTGACTAAGAACATTTGAGGCATCATCCGTCACTGCAGGACAATGAAGGAATTCCTAGGAGCTATTGAGGCTTAGTTCATTAGTTCTAATAAGGCTATGGCCAGTACACTGATTTCTAAGTTGGTATCTGTGAAATATGCTGGTGAGAGCCACATCCAACAACACATCTTGGAGATAAAAAATATTACATCTCAGCTGAATGACATGAAGACCACCATTTCAGACTCTTTTTTGGTCTATCTGATTTTGACCTCGTTGCCTAGTGAATATGGACCCTTTAACACACATAACAATTAGTGGTCTTTTAATGACCTTTTGATCAAATATGTTGAAGAGGAAGAAAGACTGAAGCGTGAGAGAGTGTCAAGTGAACATATGACCTCTCATAAGGAAAAACATAGGTTGGGGGCAAAGAAAAGTTCCTTAAAAAAGAACAAAAAGAAAACCTTTTCAAAGAGTTTAAACTCTTAGGAGAAAGCCAAATCTCAGGCAAGAGGTTATTCTATAAAGTGTTTTTTCCACAAGAAGAAGGGATATAAGAATGTGGACTGCATAAAGCATAAGAAATGACTTGAGAATAAAGGTAAAAAGTCATTCGTTTCTCATGAGTGCAATTTGATCCATGTTCTATTGAATAGTTGGTGGATTGTTTCTGGTGCCATGGTACATATTGTCAACTCTTTGCAGGCATTTTTGAATAAAAGAAAACCAACAAAGCATGAAAGAAGCATCTTTTTAAGAAATAAGATGTGTTCACATGTCAAGAATGTTGGGACCTTTAGAGTTGTGTTAGAGTCAAGATTTATTTTGGATTTAGTCGATAGATTTTATGTTTCATCCTATAGTCAGAACCTTATTTCGATTTCAAAACTTGATATGTTTGGTTTTGTTTTTAAATTTGAAAACTTCAATCTTATTATTGTTAAAAAATCTATTCCTGTAAGTTTTGCATATGTGTGTGATGGTTTGTATCATTTAAAAACTAAATTCCAAATTTATTAATTACACTTTGTTGAGAACACAATGATTGTCAATAAACGTGGCCTAAAGGAGGATCAATTATATTTGCTTTTGCATCGAAGGTTAGAATACATCCCGAAAGAGAGAGTTCAAAGACTTGTGAAAGAAGGAATTCTTGGATTCCTTGATTTCACAGATATAGAACCATGAGTTGACTACATAAAGGTTAAGCAGTCTAATACATATAAAAAAGATGATGAACACAATAATAGAAAATTGAAAATCATGCATACTCATGATATATGTAACTCTACTTATTATTTTATGTTATACGGGTAAAAAATATTTTTTTACATTTATAGAGGATTACTCACGATATATGTATCTCTACTTATTATTTAAAAAATTTGAACTCTTTCAGGTTTTTAAAAACTTCAAGAAAGAAGTAGAAAAATAAACCGATGAAGTTATTAAACGGGTTAGGCCTGATAGAGGTGGTGAATATTATAGTCATTTCACTGAGATGAGACAAAAGGAAAGGCCATTAGCGTTGTTTCTAAAAGATGAAGGTATTGTACTTCAATATATCATACCTGGTAGTACTTAGTAGAATGGTGTAGTTGAAAGAAGAAACTGTACACTTAAAGAAATGGTTTGAGCGATGTTGAATCACTCAAACCTTTCCTTGACTTTGTGGGGTGAAGCTCTAAGGATAACATTGTATATTTTGAATAAAGTTTCTACAAAAGCCATCCAAAAGACTCTTTACGAGTTATGAATTGATAGAAAGCCTTCTTTATCATATATGTGCATATGGGGATGTCCAACTGAAGCTAAATTGTATAACCCACATATACAAGTCATTGATCCTAAGATGACTAGTGAATTTTTTATTAGTTATCCAGAAAGATCAAAGGGATTTAGATTTTATTGTTCATCTCATACACCACAAATAATGAAAACAGATAAAATAAGATTTCTTGAAAGTAGTTTTATTAGAATAAATGCATTTCAAAGTTTTGAATTTGAGAAAATGCAGGATTCAGGTTTCATACCTGTGAAAGAAAAAAACCTAGTTTTTCTTATCATTGTCCCTTTGAACAATGCCAAGGAAAATCTAGTTAATGAGCATCAATCCCAAATAAAATAAGTTATTGATAAGGATATACAACAATAACAGGATGCATAAGTTTATTTTGAACCACCTGTAGCACCTGTATGAAGGTTTATGAGGACCAAAAAATTTGTTATCTATCCAGACTATGTGGTGTATTTGCAAGAGCCCAATTGATAATGATCCCTTCACCTTTGCAGAAGCTATTGAAAGTAAAAGATTGACACATTGGATCAATGTTATGAAAGAAGAGCTCGAGTCTATAGTAAAGAACTAAGTGTAAGATCTTATACCTCGACCTAATGGAGTAAGACCTGTTGGTTGTAAGTGGGTCTTTAAGACCAAGACAGACTCTAAAGGGCAAGTAGAGATATACAAGGCTAGGCTCGTTGCAAAGGGTTTCACACAGATAAAGGGCATTGATTATAATGAGACTTTTTCTCATGTCTCAACTAAGAAATTGTTGAGGATAATCATGACCCTCGTAGCTTATTTTGATTTAGAGCTACACCAAATGGATGTGAAAACTACTTTCCTTAATGAGGATCTGGAAGAGGATGTATATATGCAACAACCTTTTAGTTTCAGTGTAGATGATTCAAATCATTTAGTTTGCAAATTGAAGAAGTTAAATTATAGACTTAAACAAGCCTCCCACCAGTGATATAAAAAGTTCAATTATGTAATTTTGAACTTTAGATTCACTGAAAATATTGTTCATCAGTGCATATACCTTAAAACTAGTGGAGTAAGTTCATAATTTTGGTTTTATATGTTGATAATATTCTTCTTGCAACTAACTATTTGAGCATACTACATGAGACAAAAGATTTTCTTTCCTCTCATTTTGATATGAAAGACATGGGTGAGGTCACATATGTCATTGGAGTTGAGATCCATCGTGATAGAACTAAGGGTATCATTTGGCTTCTCTAAAAAATCCTATATCCTTAAGGTTGTTAAAAGATCTGGGATAGAGAATTATTCTCCTTGATCGGCACCTATAGTGAAAGGGGATAAATTTAGTCTAAAGAACTATTCTCATGATGATAATAAAAAGACTCAAATGACAATTATTTCATATGCTTCGGTCGTTGGGAGTTTGCAATATGTGCAGACCCATACCTGACCAGATATCGCATTTGTTGTGAGAATGCTTAGTAGATATCAGTCTAATCCAGGCATTGCACACTGGAAGGCAACGCAGAAGGTCGTGCACTATTTGCAAAGAACAAATGACTATATGTTGACATATAGAAATGCTGACTACCTAGAGGTCATTAGATACTCTGATGCAGATTTAGGAGGATGTCTCGATAGTAGAATGTCAACTACTGGACACATCTTCCTATTAGCAGGTGGTGTTATCTCATGGAAAAACAAAAAATAATCTATAACTGTTGCTTACACCATGAAGGCAGAATTCATTGCTCTATACGAGACTTTTATCTCAGGCCATTTTAATAAAAAACTTCATTATGGGTCTTAGGATTGTGAACTCTATTGAGCAACCACTAAAGATCTTTTGTGACAATGAAGTTGTTGTGTTTTTCTTGAATAACAACAATAGCTTAACCTCATGTCGACACAATGTTAAAATACTTTGTTGTTAAGGAAATGATTGAGAATCATCTAGTGTATATTGATACAATTGGTACAAAGGAAATGACTGCTGATTTCTTTACTTAAGGGCTAGCACCGGGATTATATTCTCAACATGTAAAGAAGACGAGTCTGTTTGATTCCTTTTGATGTATGACAATACATTATGATTATATGTGATCACATTTGTGAAACTAAATTGATTCTCTATAGCTTTATGTATTGTTAATTCCGCATAAATGATCTCTCATTTGGATAGAGAGAATAACAAAATAATAATATTAAAGGACCAATAGAATAGGTTAGAGACCAACCTATTTTTAAAAGTAATCTTAATATGCTAAAACAGTAAAAATGAATTATAGTATAGTGCATGAAAATATGATATTTCATAAAGAGGTGTTCATCTCCATGACTCATATGATCGATTCATGTGATATTAGATAGCATGTGAACCCACATAAAAAATTAAGTTGAGATAACGACATGAACTTCGATTTTGCGTCTTTCCGTGTCAATGGGTCAAGTGAAAGAATTCAGATCGGATCAAACTCTAAGTGTGACTTGGTTTGATACAAGACACTAATGAAAAGCTTTCGTGGGGCATTAGTGGAGAATTAATAGAGAGGGAGTTATGTAAATGCGAAGAGTTCACATTCAATATGGCATATGAAGGGTTCACATACATGAATGCCATGTATGTAACCCCCCACTCTCCTCCCACTATAAATTGAGGCATGGATGCTTGATGAGAGCAACCAAGGTCTCCTCTTTCTATCATTTGGGTTCAGGGTCTTGCTCACCATCGACTTGACAACCTGGACTCATCGTGGTTGTCGATAGGCCGAGGAGAACGTTGTGTGCACTTGCACCAACTCTCATCTCATCCATAGCATCTATCGGTATATATTTTTTGCTTTTAGATTCCGGTTATGGTTTCTATGAAAGCCAACATGAAATGCGCTGGTGTTGTTCAGGAACTGTTTCTTCGTGTGCAATGTAAACATGAAGTTTCAATACTTTTTATTGAAAACAACATGAAGAGCATACGTACAATAGAGGTGATTTTCATGATGATTCTTAGAATACAATCACACAAAATATGATAATTTAGGAAAACTTTACCTGTACAAGTGCCCAAGTTTTTTTTGTTATTACCTTTGTAAGGAGCTGGCAAACAGTTGTCCGTCTGATTGAGATTGTTAAGTCCTCCACTATGGTTTGGCTTGGAAGTATATCAGAAATTCCAACTTTTTAGGGACTCCTGAGGGGTTAGTCTCTTTATGCATTCATTCCAGAAATCATGCCAAAGTTTTTATCATCTTAGCTATTAATTACTTTTCACTGCAAAATTGAACTAAAACTTTGTTGTCTATGGCTTACAACTAAGTAATTTTGAATAGTCTCACTGCACCCCCCCCCCTTTCCTTTGAGGTGAACTTCTGATACTAGTTTAAGCATGGATACAAATATCAGCTATTTTTTGAGAATATTGTATTTGACCATGGAATTTTGAAAAACCAATATAATCCCCCCAAAACACAATAATTTAAAATATCACTTGTTTTGAAAGATCATCTGTATTACAGTCTTGTTAACTCGATATTTATTTTTATTTTTGATGGTTTGATATCCTTATATATTTTCTTATACAATTTTAAAATTTAAATATACTGAGAACTATCTGAGAAAAAAAATGTTAATGTATCCCTAGATGAAATTTTCATTTGCAGAGAAAATCCCAATAACGGAATCTGTGACTGGGTTTCAGGACCTGTATGTGCAGGTGCAAATAACATGTCGAGATCGGTTCGGATATCCAATTAAACCCGACTCCTTTAAAGGTTTCCCGATTATGAGAGTAATTACAATCTCGATATTATACAGGTGATCAAGGGTATTTACTAAACACATCTAGGGTTTAAAGACAGGAAAGAGTGCTCAGAAGTGAGAGAGCTTGAGAGAGAGAGAGAGAGCTTCTAATGTTTCCTGATCTCTCTTTCTCTCTGGTCTTCTGCGACAATGGCCGCGACGAAGACGAGTCTGTCGCAGAAGGAGGCGGACATACAGATGATGCTCGCTGCCGACGTCCATCTCGGCACCAAGAACTGCGATTTCCAGATGGAGCGCTACGTCTTCAAGCGGAGGAGCGACGGTATCTCCTTTATTCTCCCTTCCCATCCTAGCTTCTTCTTCTTCTTTGTGCAATTTTTTTTAGTGTTCCTTCTATAGATCTCATCCTCCCCCCCCCCCCCCCCCCCCCCCAAATCGACGGGGAGATGTTGAGTTTTACTTTACTTTCGAGTTAGTTCGATACTTCGGATTTGTTCGCATCTAGTGTTCTCATTGTTTGTGCTGATGACGCCATATTGTTGTGTTCATCTTGATTAAACAAAGGTTGCGCTTAGTGGAATTGGTATATCTGTTAGTTTTTAGTGTTTTGTGTTGCTTCTAGGCTGATTTCGTACGTGCCAGAACTGGATAAGTAACGTTAGCCTATTGAGTTTTTTCTCACACTGCGTGCTTTTTTTCTGTACTTCATCTCTTACATTAGCTCAGCAAAGTAGTAGGCTTTTAGGTATTTTATTATGAATTCGATTTTTTGGTTGATTATGAAAATCATTGGCTGGCTATAAGAACCCCTAGAACGTGGAGGTTCTCAACGTACCAAACTACCAATATTGTATTAGATTGTATTGGGTAACACGTCCTTGGTCCATGGATACTTGTATTGGTTTTTATTAGAAACACGCTTACTTCCATTGTAGGATTGGACTCACTCCACGAGCACAGAGACAGCGCCTTCTAGATCATCAGCATATGGTTTATAGCTTGAGAATTACTGGTTCAACATTTTTTTGTGATTACTTCGTTTTCTGGGGCTCCTAATTTATGTATTTCTTTTAATCTTCAAATTTTTTATAATATAAGGTTGTTAGTTTTTGCACGCTATCTTTTGTTTCCTCAAGTACTCTCAGTGAAGTAACCTAATTTTGTGGTAAAAGATGAGCTCCCTTCTTGTGGTAGTTATTACCTGAGAAGCTTTTGAAAAGTTTGCTGCTTGGTCTGGTGAAACAACTAGGTTAGGATGAATGTGCTGCAAATAGTACCTGAAAGCTGGCGTTCTTCAAAGTTGTAATCTATGCATAATGTAATGCGTGGGTTAAAGCCTTGTTCATGTTTCTTTTATCACTTCTCTGTATTGATATGCATTACCTTTAAAAATCTGTTAGTTGTATTTTTTGTTCTGTTCTTTTTGAAGGCTTTGTCGCTTAGCCTTTCTGTCTGGTTTTATATTACATGCCATGGTTGTTGAGCTATTTTGGCTGGGAGCTTTTATTATACTTCTGGGAACAGTGGGATGACTAAATACTGTTATCTATGGAGATATTCAGAATGATCCTTCTACTGTTTTGCTCTGCAATATTTTATTAATTCCTTTTTCTAATTTCCCAGGGATATTTATCATAAATCTTGGAAAGACATGGGAGAAACTTCAACTGGCTGCAAGGGTTATTGTTGCTATAGAGAACCCACAGGACATCATTGTCCAATCTGCAAGGCCTTATGGCCAACGAGCTATTTTGAAGTTTGCACAATACACAGGGGCTCATCCAATTGCAGGGCGTCACACACCCGGAACCTTCACTAACCAGCTGCAGACATCATTCAATGAACCACGCCTTCTCATTCTCACTGATCCCAGAACCGACCACCAGGCAGGTTTGTCGGTTTGATTTCATGTTGCCTGGGTTTTTACTTGATATTTGCTGGTGATGCTTATGCCCAAACTTCTCTGCAGCCAATCAAGGAGGCTGCTCTTGGCAACATTCCCACCATTGCCTTCTGCGACACTGACTCACCTATGCGGTATGTGGATATTGGCATTCCTGCTAACAACAAAGGAAAGCACAGCATTGGTTGTTTGTTCTGGTTGTTAGCCAGAATGGTTTTGCAGATGAGGGGTACAATTCCTCCAAATCACAACTGGGATGTTATGGTATGGAACTGCATGCCTAATTGCTCTCTCTCTCTCTCTTGTAATCACATATATGTGTGTGGCTATGCACAAGTGCATGCTAGTGTGTTTTCGACTATCACTAATTTTCATCTGTCATTTAGGATCATAATGATTCCTAACACCAATGCAACTTTTGATAAACGGTAGTTCTCAATTGGCAAAATCCAAACTGGCAGATTACCATATAGAGCTCATCCCTTTCCTGCCCTGGCTGCATTCTGATCCTTCCCCTCACTTATCTCTTCGGCTGTGCATATAAAGATGCTAGAATTCCTCTAAGGCTGTGTTTGGATTTGGATAATTGGAAGGAATTCAATTCTAGGAATTCCATTCCTGGAACCAAATTCCCAAGGTTTTTAATTCATTAAATTGATTGTTTGATTCACTTATAGAAGTGGAATCTAGTTCCCACTTTAGGTTTTATATTTCACACTTAAATCCAACACAATTGCAATTCTCTCTCTTTCTCTCTCCAGAAAAGTGGTAGGCAGCTACCACCTTATACATATATATTATTGATCTATTTAATCCAAAATACTTTTGGTCACCAGAGTCGTTCAATTTCATAAGTTCTCACTTCTCACCAAGAAAACTATGAAAAATAACAAAAAAGATTAATAAATGGAAAAGGAGATAGCAACTACATGAGAGTCAAAATTACATATAATAGTGCTTACATTTCAAACTGAATATTCACAAAATGATAGATCTATCCTGAGCCAAAATTTCAGGATATTGAAGTCTTATTTTGGAAATTTCACCATAGTTGAAGATAACGACCCGAATCAGAAAGCATCCACCCAATTTCCGTATAACCCCATGATTGCATCCCCGAATTTACTGAAATTTCATTATAAAACATCAGAACTGAATGACTGGATTCGCGATAACGTAGTGATTTCTTTCAAATAGGTTTCCTAATGTTCTCAATAGCCTTAATGTATCTCTTGCTAGGGTTTCAGATTCTGACCTGAAAAATGCTCTAGATCTCCATAAAAAATTCTGAGCAAAAAATTCGAAGCAGAAGACGAGGGAGAAGTACTTTAACTTCTAAAATATTCGAGAGAGAGAGAGAGAGAGAGAGAGAGAGAGAGAGAGAGAGAGAGAGAGAGAGAGAGAGAGAGAGAGAGAGAGAGAGAGAGAGAGAGAGCTTACCTCCGGTGTACTGCTTGCTTCTCCAACCACCGGATGCTACATGCCTTCTGCAATCTTGGATTTGGTAAGGAAAAAAGAAAAGAGGATGAGGGATGAGAGAGGGTTGGGGGTGGGGGTGTGGGGGAGGAAGAGGGGCACGATGGCTTGTGTTTCATTGTAAGCAACTAAGGAGTCCAATTGTCAAGAATTGAATTCCCTGCTTTAAACTGAGAATCATATTCTCAAGAATTCAGGGAAATGGGAATCCCATTCCACATGCGACAGAATTGAGAATTGAGAATTGAGAATTGAGAGGAATTGGATTCCAATTCCTCCTTTTTCCATGAATCCAAACAAATTGGGAAGCCTATTTCCCCCTTGGATTCATGGATTGATGAACAATGTTGGGAAATAGTTGTCTTTTCTTTTATATTCTTCATGCTTTGGGTATTGATTTCTTATTGTGCACTACAAAATTCTTGAGAAACTGGTTGGTATGTGTGTGGGGGAGGAAGAGGGTCACGATGGCTTGTGTTTCATTGTAAGCAACTAAGGAGTCCAATTGTCAAGAATTGAATTCCCTGCTTTAAACTGAGAATCATATTCTCAAGAATTCAGGGGAATGGGAATCCCATTCCACATGCGTAATGTACAAATAAACGACAGATTGGGAATTGAGAGGAATTGGATTCCAATTCCTCCCTTTTCCACGAGTCCAAACAAATTGATAAGGCGATTTCCCCCTTGGATTCATGGATTGATGAACAATGTTTGGAAATAGTTCTGTCTCTTTTATATTCTTCATGCTTTGGGTATTGATTTCTTATTGTGCACTACAGAATTCATGAGAAACTGGTTGGTATGTGCAGGTGGATCTGTTTTTCTATAGGGAGCCTGAAGAGGCCAAGGAGCAGGAGGAGGCCGAAGTTGTTGCTGCTCCAGATTATGGTGCTACAGACTTTTCAGCAGCAGCACTTGGCCTTCCAGTTGATCAGTGGCCTGGCCAAATTAGTGATGCCCAGTGGGCTGGGGATGTTGCCCCTGCTGGTCTTCCTGCCGTGACATCAGTTGAGTGGGGTACTGGTCCAGGTATGAGTTTCAAGTATACTCATGTTGGTTAGTCAACAATGGAATTGTACTTGTTGCTAGCCTTCTCTAGCGGTCACCAACCAATTTTGTCTCATGACATTGCAGTTGCCGTGTCTGGTGATGGATGGGACGTGGCTGCTGCACCACCAGCCAGTGTTGTGAGAGGCGTACGCCTCAGTACCTGAAACGTACGCCTCAGAGGCGAGGCGCACGCTCAAGGTACTGAGGCGTGCTGTGATGCGCAAATTGCCGGTGGATCCACCTACTGAAGCCTTCCTTCATCCCCAAGTCTTCCTCCTCCGCCCGATTTGTCGGCTGTGCTAACCCCAAGTGCCGGTGGATCCACCGCCAGGTGCCGGCCAGCTGCTCCACCGCCGCTCCCTGCCTCCCCTCCCACCGCTTCACTTTCATACCAGTTGTGAGAGGCGTACGCCTCAGTACCTGAGGCGTACGCCTCAGAGGCGAAGCGCAGGCTCAACGCCTCGCTTCGCCTCATCGCATTTAACAACCTTGCCACCAGCTCTGGCTCCTGGTGTGGATGTTGTTCCAGCACCATCTGGGTGGGATCCTGTTGTGTAAAACAGATCAAGGATTCAGATCTAGGGCAGTTGTCTTCCTTTTTATTATGTTTCAGTTCAGCCAGTTTTGTAGGTTAGATTATATAGAGATGAACTCTTTTTTTTTTTTTGAATTAATTATTTTTTTCTTCATGTTGAATTGTGGTATATCACAAGCGCTTGTAAAGGCAAGCTTTTGAAAAACATGACCCATCATCTTGAAGAGATTAGTTAGGTTGGTTTGAATGCTTGGATTATTCTTTTAAAATTTGCCACTTTCCTGACATTTGGAGACATTGCATGCACTATGGAAGTATGTTTTCAGGAATACGCTTTTGGGTAACATGCTTTTGTCCTCGTGATGGAGTTTCTCTGTTTCTCGCACTGTTTGTCAGACTCGGTGAATGTATGAATTTTCATTAAGTTGTTGAAAGACCTTTTTGAACTTTCGAAACTATTATTTGATTATCTGTTTCTTGAAATAAATGTATTTCTTGTTAATTTGGGATCATATTAGTTAGTTTCTACATCATTTGGGATGGTTTATACGGTGTGCGCGATGGTTGTATCTGCTTTGAGAATGGCTTCATCTCTGGTGTTAGGAACTTGCTTTTAGTGCGTAAAGAGTGTGTTGCGGCAGAAATTGGGATTCGCCGGACTGAATAGCCACTGCACTGTATTCTTACCAGTGTGTAAGTGTCTGTTTGGAAACTGGTAGTCTGAGGTAGTTTATGCCTTTTAGCAGGTGGCAGCTGCCAAAGCCAGCTACCTCCTTCAGGGGTGGTAGTCACCAAAGGCATTCATTAGTACAAATTATAGTTGCCAGAGACGGGTACTGGTACGGTGCAAGATACGGTTTTGGGTACGAAAGGCTCTCAAAAGTTTTGGGTACATTTGGTACTAGTTTCTAATTGTTTTCTTTCCTTGACGATGGTTAGACTTTTTAAAAATTACGTCTCATCGTTTTTGTATTAAGAATAATACCATAACATATATTGTGACAAAGGAAAATGCTAATAAATGTATGTCACAAGCTACATGTAAATGCAAAATAGATAATTATGTAAGGGTTGCCTCTTGCAAGAATTTATTAATAATGATCTTTTGCATATCTTCTCAAATCTCAAACATGAAATTGGTATAAATGTAAAAAAATTATATTTAGATTAAAGAAACATATAAGGTGCAAGAGGGAGCTACGAAGGTCCTATTATTCTACCAACGGTATGGCAAAAATGATGTGTTTCTTGACATTTCCTACCATTTATTAAAAGTATATGCAAGCATGAGAATGATCTTTTGCATGTCTTCTCAAATATGAAATTGGTATAAAAAGTAAAAGCAAATTTTCTCAAGTTCACATGATATATAAGTACGCTTCTGGTATCACAAACTCTCACTAAAAGTTAGATTCACATGTTTTTTTTTTACCTCACAATGTTCGCATGACCAAAATTGTGAACTTTCTGTATCTGGAATTTGGCCTAACTTTAATAAATATTTTCTATAATTGAAACCTTTGGAAACTTCACATAACCAAAATTGTGAACTTCCATTAATTGAAACTTATAAACTGCAAAATTTTCACTAAATTCACATATATATTACGAAGTTCACATAACCATATATGTGAACTTTTTGTAACTGAAACCTGTTGCAACTTCACAAATATTTTACTAAATTTTCATAAACATTACAAAGTTTACATAACCGAATCGACAAACTTCTTGTAACTGAAACCTATCGAAACTTTACAAATATTCTAATAAATTTGCATATACAGTATTAAGTTCGTATAAAATCATGTAAATCTCTTTTAAGTAACTGATCCTCGAGGAGATTCGCAAATATGGGGTGATTTATGCAAATTTTTGAAGTGTAATTTTTTTTTATATTCACGTATTTATTGAATTATATATATATAGTCATTTTTGTTCATTTTTTTTTTGCTCGTTTGTTTATGCAAAGAACCCTAACCTTTTTTTCTCTAGAACCTTCAACATTTCTTCTCTCCTTGCGACGATTATCATGATTTTTTTTTGTTGCATTTTAACGATGTTGTTGTATACTTCACATCAACTTCTCAAGTTAGGTCGAAAGGTGAGTTTCATATAAACTATATATACTATTTTATTTCATTCTTAACTTTTTTCTTTGTTTGTAGATATGAGCCTTCATGATGCCCTATGTGTATTTATAGGTAGTTATGTTAATTGAATGTATGATCTCTATATGGATGGTCTTTTCTCACAAGTTATTTTTATTAGATGAATGACATGTTATGTGGTTGGTATAAACAGTTAACGATGGCCTCTGAAAGGGTTAAAGTATATTATCGTGACATTTATTACACTAATTGAATATCTATATTGGTCTAAAAAATAGTAGCTTTAATGAATTTTTGGCTTTGATGTCGCATAAAACAGATTATTCGAAAGAGTTATTGAGCCTTCAATATAGTTATTCTCCAAACTTAGATAACCAACAAATATGGATATATATTTTTATGATGATGATGTAGAATCAATGTTATTTAATGGTGATATTTACTTAGTTGTTTACAAAGTTGAACAAAAAGTTGTTGATTGTGAAGTTAAACAAGCGGTTGAAAGTGATGTATAAGAAGCAATTGATGAATGAAATGGTGAAAATCCTGTAGAGAATGTGCATCTATGTGAGGTCCAAAAGCTAAACAAAAGGTGAAGGATGATGTGGCATCATACATTGAGAAGCTGGATGACAAAATATCAGAGGCTGAGTTGTGGACAATGTTGAGGAGCATAAGTTGATTACTATTGTAAAATAATAGATGTAAATTTGACAGAATTGTCAAAAATTCTATGTAAATTTAATGAATTTTTTTGTAAATATACTTTAAATATTATTTTCAAGTTTAATATTTTATATATTTTGTATATTTAATTTCATTATGCTGAAGATGTATATGTATGTTTAATTTCATTCTCGATTTAAAGTTATGTAACAAGGACATACGCAAAATGTAGTAAACCAACATATTTTGGAGGAAGTTCGTATATATTCAAGATTAGACAGAACTCTCTTAAAAGAAAGAAATTCACATTTTATTCATTCTTAATATGTATGATATTTTTGAAAATTCATAAATATATCAAAAAATCTGTATATAAAAAGCATATTCGCAATGACCTTATTTATGAAGTTAGTACCTTATTTCCTCTCCCAAATAAGAGAGTTTCTTCCCAAATATGCAAAATGTGATTTTGCCTAAAATATATGAATTTAGTGTTAAATATATGATTTTCTTCTCGAGTTTTGTGTGATACATCGATTCTTTTTTTTGGATCTTCCCAATCTCTCACTAAAAATTGTATTTGCACAATATTTTCGTAGAAATCCTTAATTTCATATAAGCTAATATGTGAATATAGCTAGTTTTCATCCCAACAAAGTAGATTCACACATCAAACACATGTATACTCTTTATTTCGCAATTCCCATGCAAAATTGCTCTCCTTGAAATGTTGTACTTTACTGTTTTGTAACACCGATGCAGAATACACAAATTTTGCATATTACAATACTAACTTCCCATATAGAACCTATAAACCTATGTTAAGTAAATACTCCTCGATGAGATTTGCAAATATATGTTTCTATTTGCAAATATCTGTATATACGAATCTCGTGCCTCATTTGTAGACTTTCCGAACATTCTCATATTCAATATGAGATTCATAATTTTTTTAAAGATATTTTAGGGTTTTTTTGTGGTCCCCAACCCCTTTTGCCGCACCGTGTTTTTCCTGAAAAAATTTTCTGATATTTTTTTGGTGACTCCTTTTTTATGACTATTTTCTGGCTAGTATTTTTGGCAACACTTCATCGGCTTCTTTTTTAGCGTTCGAGACATCATCAGTGATAAGATCTTCTAAAAAGCGCATTGTTAACGACTAAAACAATTATTTTTTAAAATTTCCGTTATGAATCTATTTTTTTAACTGAAAGCATGAATTAGTTATTTTGACACTCTTTTCCTATTAAATGAATAGATAAATGTACAACTCTAGAAATTGCTTCATATTTTACCTGTTTATGCTATTTTGGCTTTCACCTTTTTGGTAAGCAAATATTTTTGGCATTTTGTCTTTTTAAATATTGATTTACTTTTAGGCATGCCTATTTACTCTATGCATTGCATTTTATTTCCTAATGCTACTTGATTTTACTCTTGATCATAAATCTAATATATTTTGTGGATCTTGATTTAGGTTTCTTGGTAAAAAGTTATCATTCTCATATGCCTCTTAATTTGTTCTAAAGAAAATAAGTGTCAATCATTAGTTTGTCTATTTTGTATTTTTGTAAATGATCATGCATAATATTTTGCATTTTATTCATCCTTATTTATGCATGATCCATGATAAAATTGCATTAAAAACCCATTTTTATCATTGCTTTCGAGAAATTATTTTAAATTGAATTTTTGGGAAAAATCGCATTTTCTAGTTTGACCTTGCATTTTTCGATATTTTTATTAGTTTTAGAATTTTCTTAATCATATTCGACGAAGGCTTAATGATGCTCCAGTTAGAATGATGGAGAAATGGGAAAATATATTAGTTAAAAGAGGTCGGGGTAGGCCTAGGAAGACATGGATGGAGGTGATAGGAAAGGCTATGAATGCTTTGAACCTCACCGAGGACATGGCATTGGATAGAAATGAATGGAGGAGAAGGATTCATGTGGAAGACCCAGATTGATTTTTTTTGTTGGTTCATATCGCCGACCCCAATTGTTTTGGGATGAAGGCGTAGTTGTTGTTGTTGTTGTATAGTTTAGTTAGATTAGGATTTAATTAATCGTTTTTAATTAGTTTTAGGAAAAACCCCTTTTGTAAAACACGTTTTTGAGGAAGACCCTCTTTGGAAATTGTGAAAATATTTCAAACCTTCTTTGAAAAATCGTGTTTTGACCTTGAATAGCTTATAAATACTTCTTTTTCCAGCAAATAAGTTGTTTTTGCCTCTTGAGAAAAACATAGCCTCTTCTCCCCTCTCTCTTCTCTTCCTCCTTCTCAATCCCAACTAGTTCTCCCCCATTCTCTTCTTTTCCTTCTTGGATTCGTCTTCTTCTAACGTTTCTCTGTCGCCGGTTCTTCTTGCCTTACTCGATGGAGGCACACATTGATCGAAGGTAAAAAACACTCTTCTTCTCAACCCTTTCATCGAAAGCAAATCTGACAGTTTGCTTCTTCTCCCCCATCTCCGTAGTTTAGGATCATATCATTGCATGCATCATAGATTAATATTTTCTTTGTTTTCTTGCATCGTTAGTTTATGTAGATTCTTTATTTTTTGCATAGTAAGTAGAATAGATGCAGTATAAATAATTTTGTATGGTTTGTTTTAGCTTAATCTTTAGGTTTCGTTAGAAGCAGCAATATCCCTTGTGATTTTGACCTGAGAATGAGTTTTGTATGGTTAACAATGGTCACACAGGACTGTTTGGATCTGTGCAACACAGTTTGATCTTCTATAAATCTTTTTGCGAAGATGATCTGAATAATTCATCTTTGATCTGCAGCTTTATGCATGTTTGGGCTTGATTGAAAATACGGTGATCATAAAAGATCTGCGTGTTCAGTGTGGAACTTGAGATTGAAACCCATCACGCCATAAGTCGAGGTCGTATTTTGTGCAGCATTGTAGTTTATCAACTTGCGTTGATTCAGCCATTCATGAAAAATAAAACTTTCTAACACAATTAGTTGTTTCCAGCTGACCCCGATCACACGTAGTTGAGGTTGTTGTCAATCATGCTATTCATTGTGATTAACTACAACCTGTTCATAGGTTAGAAGTTCATTGGTAATGCATAGGCAAGTTAGTTTATTTTAGGTCTTATTAAAAGTCAAAGTTAGATTGTAACTTAAGTGTTAATTCAATCATCACCGATTTAGCTTACAATAACTCTTTCTTTTATAGTTTTTGTTTTTTTATTATTTCACGTCAACTTTTGTTCCCTTTTATATTAGCCGAGTTAGTGCCTTGCATAATTTCTGAAATATTTTTTTATGGTGACAAATAGATCATAGTTCTTTGTTTCGTTTACCATTCAAATATGCCATTAAGCCTTTCTTAAATGTTAGATTAGTTTTAATTGTCATCTGCATTAATTAGATTTAGTTGATGCATAGTAGATGACCCTTTCTTTTGACGTTCATCCATTTATTGAATAGTTAGAATAGCTAGTATGGTTGATTTTCTTATTCGTTAATGTGTTAGATGTCATACAACCTCTGCGTTATTTGTTTGTTAGTTAGCATGGTAAGTTTAATTTTTAATTCATGCTAGTCGTTTATAGCTTTTGCCTTCTAGCTAGCTAGTTATTTGCTTATTATTTGTTAAGTAGTTTAATTCTTGAACTCAGTTAGTGTAGTTTTCTTATTCTTAGTTGCTAGTTGTTAATGTTAAATTAGTTAGTTAAATTCTAGATTCTTGTAATTTTGTTGAGTTGTTGATTTCTAGTTAATTAGTTTATTTTGCTATTTTGTCATTTAGTGTTAGTTTATTATTAGTTAGTTCATAGTTAGTTAAATGTTATTAGTTTGTTTCATGTTTGTTTAATTCTTGTTTTTGTGATTTTTAGCTGAAACTAACATCAATTTTTTGTGAGTTTTTGTGTTTTGTTTTGTGTTTCATTTTGTGATTCTTGCAGGGAAGTATTTAAACATGTGGCGAGTGATGTCTTCTTTTAAATCGTTGTAATTTTGAAAAGATTTTTTATATGTAAAACATGTGAAAACCAGACATCAAATAATAAAAACCGGTTCTCACTAGTGGATGAGACCGGGTCGAACTCAGGGAACGGGAATAGTTCGTATTCAAACACACAAATCTAAACTATTCTTTATTGTCGAATTATTAAATGGAAAATGTACGAGTAAAGTAAAAACAACTATCTATTACAACAAATGAATACCCTTCGCAGAGGGCGTAAAAAGCAATATTTACAAACCCCGAATTAAATTCCTAATTCTAAACTGAAAAACAAAAAATCTTCTTTGCACTTCCGTGTCACTTATGCACTTCAGCTCCACTCCTGTGCGATCCTGCACAAGTCAAAAGAACACGAGCAGTACACGAGATAAAAGTAGAAATTATACTAAACTAACTAAATGCTAACATATAAATGAAATTATGCAAGAAATCTAAATGACTTATTACAATTGAAAATGAATTCTAATTAATTTCGACTAACTAATTACTAATTAACAACTAATGACTCACTTAATCTAACAACATTTTATCAGACATTTAGCAACAACACCTGAAATCCGATTCATTTTTTTCCCATACTAATTCTATATTTTTGAATTCTTAATGTCCATTCAAATTTGACATTGCTCATCAAGTAGTGCTCAAGAATCAATAGATCGATAGATGTGGGAACTCAATTGGTCTGGAGTCCAATAGTACTCAGACAATCAACACATTATAGGAAACTTTAGATGTCAATTATCCCAGAAAACACTATTCATTTATCTCAGCAAACTCTAATAATCAACTTTCGTCTTCAATCATCAGAGAACAGTCCCTTCGCCGGAAGTTAATGTAAAAACAATGCTCAGACAGACCTCAGTGCCTTCACTGGAAAATAATAACCCCCGATTCAAAAACCAGTAATCTCAACATTCCCATCAGATTCAGACATCCGATCAAATTTTATTGAAAATATTTCCCGGAATTAAAAACAATAATAGCATTCACTGGTATTTCCAACAGCAGTAATATTCACCGGAAGATGTGGTGAACAGCAGTCACCAGAAAACAGTAACAGCATCGATAAAAAATTTCAAACAGTAAGTATTAATCAGATTCTCCTAGCGATCATCAATTTAAATTTCAAACAAACCATTGATTTAAATTTTAAACAGGAACATTGATTTAAATTTCAAACAGGAACATCGATTTAAATTTCAAACAAAACAGACATCATCCACCAGAAAAAAAAACAGTTGTGAAATGAATTTCACGGTGGCTCAAGAAGGAAAACACTTGTTTTACATCTTCACGATAAACGTGAAGTGATATTTTGCTTGAACAAGGGATTCTAGCCAGAAACAGAGTTCAACAAGATTTCAATCGGCTGGAATTACTACAGTTCTTTGATTGATACAGGAAATCAATTCAGCCGATTGTCGTCGGTAATCAAATTCAATTGGTTTGGGATACAATCGTCGTCGGATTCTCAGTCACGATGATAACTCGAATTTTGATGGAAAAAAATCAATCCAGAACACCGAACAACACCGAAGCTCAGTAGATCAGGTGATCGTGCTGATTCTTCACACAAGCAAACACTAATCCGATACTCAAATTATCGTCGGATTCTCAGTAGATGATCCATATTATCACCGGAGGCAAATGTTTATCGATCCCTTATAATTGATGATCATTCATATCCAATTATTCATCCTTCACATAAATCGGCCTCTGTTGTTCAAAATTATGCAATTGATTGCCAAAAGAATTGATAATCGATCAGATGATCGATTAACCTTCACACAAATCACTATTGATTGTCGGAAAAATCAGTAAAACACAATTTGATCAATTGATCAGATTTCAAAATTTCATATTTTGATAATGCTGATGCTAATATGTAATGAATTTGAAATGCAGACACAAAACAAATGTAAAAATCAACTACGACATGTGAAACTTAACCAAATTACTATTAAAAACAGAAACTACACAGTGAAATCAAAGCCATTAAAAATGATGAACAGGAACTAAAAGATGCATAGAGCAGGAAATGAAGGAACGATGCAGAAATACAAATTCTATTTATACTTTCTTTTATTTTTCTTTTTTCTTTTTTTTTGAAAACTAATTACACTAATCTAAACTGCAGCATCAAAGAGAAGAAAATATAAGAGAAGAAGAAGTTAAGAAGAAGAGGAAGAAGCTGAAGATCTTACCGTGAACTTGAAGGGTTAGGAGAGAGGTGGACTCCTCTCTCTTATTTCAGCCGTTGTCGGAATTCTCCACCGGAAAGAGGATGAGAAAAAGAGGGGAAAATAGGGAGAAGGAGAAGAAGATGTAAGAATAGGTGGAGAAGAAGGGGAATAAGAGAGGGCTTAGTCAAGAAAGAGAAGATCCTTTGAAATCCCTCCTACGTATCATATTTATAATTTTGAAGTTTTGTCCATAAGTCCATCTTCTTTTTAAAATTGCATTTCAACTCTCTTCAAAAAGTTATTTGCAAAACAACTCAAAATGACTATGTTTTAGAAATTGTAAAACTAAGTTTATTTTAAATCTATTTTTTTATGATTTTCAAAAACTAAACTACTACAATTATGTCAAACACTAAAATATGCATTAAAATGTAAAATAACACTATTTTTCATGCATTTTCTATTTTTATATTATTTTAGCACATTTACTCGAAACTAACATAAAATTGGGTTTTTAAATCATTTTCTCATGAAATCATGCATATTTTTATATGAAATATTCCTAAAATATATGCATGATCAGCGAGCCTTCAAAAGTGCCCCTGAAGAGCTCTCTGAAGTCTCTAAAAGGTCTCTTCAAAAGGCCCTCAGGGGGCCCTCAAAAGAAAGAAAAAAGCATAACTAGGAACAAGAGGGGACTTAGGACTTGAAGCACTGAAGACCTTTTTTTTTCTTTTTAAATTAGGTTTTATTTTATTATTCATTTAATTGGGTTTGTAATAAGGCCCTTCTTTTATTGTTTAAAGTCCTCCGCGGAGGGATGCACTCTCTTCCCTTATTCATTCCCTTATTCATTCAATTAATTGATTTTCTTTTTGGCAATAAAGCGTAGTTAGATTGTGTACTTGAATACAAAGTATTTCTCGTTCCCTGAGTTTGACCCAGACTTCACCATTAGTGTGAACCAGTTTTTATTATTTGATGCACAGTTTGCACAAATGTTTTTATTGAAAATAATTTTTTAAAATACTCTATTGAAAAAAGTTGCATCGGTAAGAAATTCTTTAATTACTGGCTATAAAATGATGATTGAAGAGACTGTCATGGATGAAACAATACCTACACCAAAACCTACTGATGAAACATAACAAAGAGAGCAATAAATACCTTACCCACTTATTGATCCATCCTACTATAAAGTATGGTTGAGGCTTGACACGTGGATAGAGAAGGAACTTGCTCCATGACAAAAAATATGGGTGACCAACATATACCACGTCAAATGCAACATGTGTAAGAGGAGATCCAAAAAATTGGGCTCAAATAAGCAGCCAACACCTTCATTGGCCAAAAGAATTACAAAAGAAAATGTTAAGAATCTTGTGGCCAAAACCATGCCTCCCATCTTGAAAGCATCTAAGGAGGGAGAATCATGTGTTTTGCCTGTGGTGAAGAAGTTGGAGCCATTGATTGAGTCTAATTTGTTTCTAACCTCAATGCCTGGCTAGAGGAAGCAGAAGATGTGGCCACCTGCAGTGACAGTAGTGGGCATGTCATGGCTGAGGTGGAGAAGATAGGATGGAGAGATGTTGAGGCGGTGAATGATGTTGATGGTTCTCAGTTGAAGGAGAAGGATAGTGAAAATCTCTTTGCAAAGGAGGTACCTCAGTAAAAAGAGAAGGCTCTGGTTGTGGAGCGTGCACAGGAGGATGCTAAGGAGTCTGTAGAGGTGGAAGATGAGCCTTTGGAGGAGCAAGTACATGCTCCAAGAAAGAGGTCGAGCAACAAAGAACATCCAGTTCTAGTGGACATGTACTTTTTTTAGAAGTTATTGTATGCAATATGTTTACGATCAATTTCAAAGTTACATTTAATCATTCATTAAAGTGTCATATATATATATATATATATATATATATATATATATATATATATATATATATATATATATATATATGTGTGTGTGTGTGTGTGTGTGTGTGTGTGTATGTGTGTGTGTGTTAATTATAGATTACACAATCATTCATTAAAATATCATATCTAGATTAGTTTGTATTTTAATTACATTATGAATTTTAAACTCCAAACATGCTTTTAATGGTGAGTTTAGATTTGGATATAAATTTGAATTTCAGTTGTGTGCTTGGGTTTGAATTTAAATATGATATTATATCAAAATTTTAATTTTAAGTTATATATTTTTCTATAAAATATGATATTTGACTGATTTTATGCAAATTTTATTGTAATTATAAGATTCACAGGCTTAAGAGTCAGAGTATCCAATATCCCTTATGCATCAATTCTATTGGTTCTAAGTGCATTTCTGTTTTTTAATACTATCGGAGGAAGCAAAGGACTTGTTGGATCTAATGCATTTTGAAAAATTCTTCGAGGTTACACCATGTCAAATTTGTCATAGTCTTGTAGATTATATTGTGCAATTATGAAACCTGAAAGCCAATATTTTTCAAATCTCTGATTTTGAGATGACCATCACCTTGGAAGACATGGCATACATCATCATACTAAAGAGCCATGAGGAGCCAATGAATACACCTTGATTTGGAGATTTAAAGCACTTATGTAAATTCTTATTGGGAGCGCTCAATGATGCATTTGAAGGTGGAAGGTTGAAGTTGTCATGGTTGAGAAAGACATATGGCAATAACAAGGACAAGATAATAAATAGAAAGATATCTTGTGTTGGAGGGAAGGTCAGTCATAGAGCAGAGAGAGTTAAGCGTATTTTTGCTTTACTTCTTGGACGATTGTTTATTCATCGATAGTAATGGAAATTCGATCCATGCATCATATGTGCAACTGCTGCAAGACCTGAATCACGTTGATGAATTTGCATAAGGATCAACTTCACTTACATACTTGTTGTAACACCTGCGGTTTTTGTTTATTTTTACCTTTAAATTCAAGCAAAATTCAAGTTAAATTCAAATTAAAATCATGTTAAATTTATGCAAAATTCAATAGTTTAAGTTAAACTAGGACTCTAGTTAGGTCTGTTATGAGCTGCAGATCTCGTAGGAGATCAAATTTGGTGATTTTGGTTATGGGTTGATTAAAATAATACAATTTTTAAAATTGACTAGCCTCTATTTTGGGTTTTGCAACTTGGATAAAGTTTAGAATTTGGTTGTTTAAAATTGATTAGACTATTTTTGGGACCCAACTCAGAGTCCTAACAGGATGTCATAGTGGCATATGGGGCCCAGAGGGTCATGCCAAGCCTAGTTCAGCGCCACATGTCAATGTGGGGCCTACAAGGGGCATGAAAGTGGCCCGAGGTATAATAGATATTTGCACCATCTCTATGCCAAGTGACGATTCCAGAATGCATAGAGATCCTCCAAGTGGATCCCAGGTCATTTGATATTTTTTTAAATAATAAGATATGGATAGGTCATATATAGATAAAAACATTAGTATTTGGATTCAATACAAATTTGGATTAATTAATGAATTTCAGATATATTGGATATGAATCTAAACTATATTAACTAGATCCAATGTGAGTTTGGATTAGATTTTTGGTCTGAACTCTTAATTAAGGAGTTTGGATCAGACTTGTTTTGATTATTTGATCCAATCTCAAATAGATTGGACCCATAGGGTCAGATGCTCTGAACAATATCATTATTGTTCCGACAGAAATTTTGGCCGATCAGTGGTTTACGTATTAAATCAGAATAAACCTTGACATTCATCATTTCAAGGCATCAAAATTGACTATCTACATGCCCAAATTGGTATTGATTTGAGTGTTTTATCATCGACTGAAGTTCATGCCTAATTGTAGGTCAAAAATCAATATTTTTTGTTGTCGACTAAATTTTCTTCTTGATCCATACATGTACGATTAAATCTAAGACTACCATGATGATCTACGTTTTGAGGGCTATCAAATCAACTATTTAAACATTGAATTATGTTGAGTCTTTGGGTCTGTATGCCTCCTGAAAAGTTATTGTGTCACTGGAGCTTAAGCTAGCGCAAGAAGTTCTCACATTTCTTTTCTAGCCTAATTAATTTCAAAATCTAATGAGGTAGTACCCATAATTTATTTTTTTGTTTTATTAATAAAGAATATTAATAGATGTTAATCTCTTATATTAAAGATGAGACTCTTGTGTAAGTCCATATATAAATAGAGGTCTGCATGAGGAGGATTAACAAGGTTAGTTTTCTCTCCCTATTTAAATGCTTATTTTTCTTCTTAGTTTACACATTTTCTTCTTTCTCTTAACTTTTGAGGTAGTCTAGACCTCCATTAGAGACCTACAACTACCTTGGTGAAGGTCTAAAACAACCTAGCAGGAAGTGCGTGTTATAAAAAATATGATGGTTTCATTATGAGAAAAGCATTTTTGATAGAGAATTTTTACTTACATAGTGTTCAATTTCGAGATGCATTGACATAGCCTCTTTTGATCTAGAGCTTGGATCTACATATGATCTATACATAAAATGTCTATGGTTATTAGATCTACATGGTAAAAATTTTCTAAAAACCCAAAATGGTGTTTTGGTGATTCAATTTTGAGAAAAAACATTTTTGAAGAAAACTAGTTTAAAAAAGGTGAAATCAACTTTTGTAGAATGGTTTTCTTGATTGATTCAGATTGTTGTGAGCATGTTAATGGATTATATCATGTTAAAAAAAAATATTTATGTCATCATAATTTAGTTTATTTATCATGTGATTAGTATTAAATATGAATTAAACATTTGATTCATGTTGTTTTATGTTTTACCAATGAGATTTATGAATTTTAATGGTGGGTTAGCATGAAAAAATGTTAAATATTAATGTGTATTTACTATATTCATGTTATAATATCATCTATGATAATGAATCATGTTTTAATGCTATGTTTAGCCTTTGGTTTATGATTTCATTAAGTGTTCTCATAAATTTGGACTATTCTTTCTATTTGTAACCCGACTAGTTTTTAAAATAATTCTATTTCTTGTAGTTTATGGATAAAAAAAATACAAATATCGTGATGTTCTACACATATGAAACTTGATTCTAGCATATTATTTTGTGCGATTTGGATTTGTTTTAAGGGAGAAACGCCTGCTGTAACAGAGCATTGTTTTCTGGCTCTAGTTATAGGGTTGTTTTGACCAGTTATTTTGAAAGTCTGAAAACCTATTCAAAACAGATCAAATAAAATCATGAAAAATCTGTGATAGATCTAATATATATTAGAAGACACTGTAAAAAGGATTTTGTAAAAAGAGTTACCAGTAAATCTACAAAAAATCTTCAATTTGGAATTTTTTTTGCAGATTGTAAAAACTGGTCTGTCATTTTTTTCATAACAATATATGGTTACAGAATTTTTATAATTTCTGTATAATTGAGTTTTGAGATCTATTTCTTAGGTTATTTTTCCAACATATTAAGGCATACTCTGTAAAGAGATGAAAGTCGAATATATTTTTTATGATTTTTGGTTGATTTTACAAAAACTGGCAAACAGAGGTCTGAATCGACCTCACTTGTTCATTCATATGCCTAAGTCTTTTTCAGTTGACAATTCATGTTAAGCAATATATGAAGTATAAATTATGATATTTGATGTTGATAAACTGATTATACAACAAGCCTAATGAGGCATGAAATTAGCATTGTCTCAATGTACTTGTGTCGTGTAATTGCATAAAATTTGCAATTGATATGTCCATGATTGAATGTATGCACAAATTGATACATGATATGCTTGTATGATAGCGTGATATGAAAATGCATAAGTGTATACATGAAGTGAATTGTGAATAATTGCTATGTTGAATTGTGTATGCATAAATATTATTGATTAGTCTACCTTGACTATGTAAATACATAGTGATCACATTACTTGCATAAATTTTATGATAGAGACTAATCAAAATCCTGCATAGAGTGCCATGAATATTTTCATATAAACCAAGAATGTGGTTGCATGTTTGCATTGGCACAATTAAAAAGAAAGTTAATTAAGAAATTAAAGTAAAATTAATTCTCTTTGTGGCTTATTGTTCTAGGTCGCCCCTTCCTGGCTACAGTCAATGCATGCATCAATTGTCGTACTGGTGCAATGGATGTCTCATTTGATAACAGGAAGATGATGTTGAACATCTTTAATACAACAATGGGCTCTGCAGAAGCGGATGCTTCCTTCTAGGTCGATTTTGTTTAGGACCTGGTGGAAGCAGAGTCGATTTGGATGTTGAGTGATCCACCTTAGGAGGAGGAGGATGAATCACTCGAGGGAGAGAGCTATGGTCTGCTTGATCGATTGACAGACGAAGCGCAGTGGACTTGGTAGTTCAAACCACTTTCTGATTTGGTAGAAAAGCCTGCTAGACCTTCCATCGAGAGTCTGCCTGAACTTGAGTTAAAGCCTCTGTGGCCTCGCTCAAGTATGCCTTTTTAGGCAAGGATCGAATGCTCTCCGTCATCATTTTCGCAGACCTGACTGACACTCAGGAGTGTCAGCTTTTGCAGGTTCTGCACAAGCATAAAGAGGCGATTGAATGGTTGGTGGCAGATATGAAGAGGATCAACCTCTCCTTTTGCATGCATCAGATTATCATGGATGAGGGCGCCAATCCCTTGAGAGAGATGCAAAGGCAGTTAAATCCCCATATGAAGGAGGTGGTGAAGAAGGAGGTAGTCAAGTGGTTGGACGCGAGGATCATTTATCTCATCTCCGATAGTCAATGGGTGAGCCCCATCCAGGTTGTCCCCAAGAAGTCTAGGCTCACTGTTGTGATTAACGAGAAAGAAGAAAGCGTCCCCATGAGGACTACCATGGGGTGGCGAGTATACATTGATTATCAAAAGTTGAACAATGCAACATGGAATGATCATTTTCCATTGTTGTTCATCGACCAAATCTTAGAGAGACTCGCAGGTCAGCACTATTTTTGCTTCCTAGATGGCTATTCAGGATACAATCAGGTGGTCGTTCACCCTGAGGACCAGGAAACAACTACCTTCACCTGTCTCTACGATACCTTCACATTTAGGAGAATGTCATTTGTGCTCTGCAATGCCCTGTCAACATTTTAGAGGTGTCTGATGGTCATTTTCTCCCACATGGTAGATGACGTTTTAGAGATTTTTATGAATGACTTTTCGGTGTATGACTCTTCATTTGATGATTGTCTCTAAAAGTTAGCAAGAGTGCTAGAACGATACATGGAGACAAATCTTGTGTTCAGTTGAGAGAAGAGTCGTTTCATGGTTTGACAAGCGATTGTTCTTGGACATATTATGCTTGAGAAAGGGATTGAGGTCGATAAGGCTAAAGTGGAGTCCATTGCCAAATTATCTCCACCGACTTCAGTGTGTCAAGTGCGATCATTCTTAGGGCATGCAGGTTTCTATAGGCGGTTTATTAAGGATTTTAGCATAATTTCTAGATCGGACGTTTCTGTTTGATGCTTCCTGTCTGAAGGCATTTTTATCTCTCAAGGAGGCCCTAACTACATGTCCTATTCTTCAATCTCGAGATTGGTCAGTATCTTTCAAAATCATGTGTGATGCTTCTGATTATGTGGTCGAAGCCATTCTTGGCCAGAAGATCGAACAGAGGTCTCATGTTATCTATTATGCTAGTAGGACCCTTTTTGATGCGCAGATGAATTATACGACCACTGAAAAGTAACTGCTAGCTGTAGTATTTGCCTTAGAGAAATTTTGTTCACATTTGTTGGGTTTCAAGGTTATCGTTTACTCAGATCATGCCGCTTTGCAATATCTGATGAGTAAAAAAGATACAAAATCTTGCCTCATTCGGTGGATCCTGCTGCTATAAGAATTTGATCTCCAGATTTAAGATAAGAGTGGATGTGAGAATCTTGTAGCAGACCATCTATCCAGACTGACGGTGGAGGCAACCACTGATTAATGACATATTGATGATTTTTTCCTAGATGAGCAGCTTCTTCATGTCAAGCGTCTACCCTGGTTTGCGGACATCATCACCTACTTGGTGATCAGAGAGTTTCCTGTGCATTGGAATAAGATTGAGAGAGATCATTTTATGGCGCAGGTGAAACACTATTTATGGGAGGATTCAGAGTTGTTTTGATTATGTGCTGACTAGATGATTCAAAGGTGCATCCCCAAGAAGGAGTTCACATCCATTCTAAAGTTCTATCATTCCTTGGCCTATGAAGGCCACTTTTCTAGTCAGAAGATTGCTGTAAAGGTCCTGCAGTCTGGATTTTGGTAGCCGACACTGCATAGAGATTCTCATGAGTTCTGTAGGAGATTCTTTACGCTATCAGTAGACATGGAGTATTTTCAAGTGTGATATGATGCCCCTTCTCTCCATTCTTGTCGTAGAGATTTTTGATGTTTGAGGCATCGACTTTATGGGTCCCTTTCTGCCTTTGTTCGATGATGTCTATATTTTAGTGACAGTCGATTATGTGTTCAAGTGGGCCGAGGTTGTGGCCACACAAACCAACGATCATAAAGAGGTGCTTCGATTTATCAGGCATAACGTCTTTAGTAGGTTTGATGTCTCGAGAGCTATGATTAGTGATAGAGGTAAGCACTTTAAGAATGTACATGTTGCTTCCTTACTCAGGAAGTACTTTGTACATCATCGGATTGCTATGTCATACCATCCGCAGACGAGTGGCCAGGTTGAGGTCTCCAACAGAGAGATCAAACAAATTATTGAAAAGATAGTCCAACCAAACCGAAAGGACTTGTCTTAGTGCCTAAACGATGCATTATGGGCATACATGATTGCTTTTAAGACTCTGATTGGCATCTCTTCTTACTGATTGGTCTTTGGAAAGCCATGTCATCTCCATGTTGAGTTGGAGCATAGAGCGTATTGGATAATTAAGAAGTTCAATTTTGATATGACCCAAGCTCGCGTAGAGCGCAAGTTACATATGAGTGAGCTTGAGGAGTTGTGAAACGATGCGTACGAGAGTGCCAAAATTTATAAGGCTTGAACAAAGCATTTTCATGATCAGCATGTTTAGAGGAAACAGTTCAAGCCTGGACAGAAGGTTTAGCTTTTCAATTCACGACTCCAGCTATTTCCAGGGAAGTTGAAGTCTAAATGGGATGGCCCATTTATAGTCCATGAAGTTTTTCTGCATAGTGCTATTGATATCTTGGACCCACGAACGAGCAACAATTTCAAGGTCAATGGGCAATGATTGAAGCCCTATATTTTTGAGGTCGTTACTAGTTAGGATATCAAAGTCATTGACCTCGTTGATGTGTGAGGCAGTGCATAGTGTATGTATGTTGTACCATTCATATATAGTTTATTTCTTTCGTAGTTTTTCATAGTCTTTTTGCATATTTAGTTTTGTCTTGATTTATGAGCATTTATGATAGAACCATGTATATATTTTACTCTTTTTTTATATGATTTATAAGTTATAGGTGATAGGACAGAGTCCCTAGTATGGACCAGGTGACTTCTACTCCATCCCTTGCATGGTTTTTGTTTCATAGTGTGCATTCATTTAGTTTTATGTAAGCATGGGGGAGTGTCACTAAGGACAATGTTATTCGAGCATGAGAGAGGGTGCAGTTTGCACACCCAATTTTTTTTCTTTCTGTCCATGTATTTATACTAATGAAAACACAAAAAAATAGGATTTTAAGGAATGAGTTTGACCTTAAATGAATGCTTTGCATAATCTAACATTTTAGATAATTTTCAAGCCAAAAGAAAAAATTCTGACACTAATCTAGAAAAATGGGGTCACTTATGTGGATTTCAAAGAAATGATGATAGATGTATGTTAGAGTTTATTTTGAACCACAAGTATGAATATGCACGATTTATTTTTGAGAACTAAGCAAATGAACAACATTGAAAATAAGAGCTCAAAAAGTAAAAAAGAGCATACGTTTAGTGGTGTGATGTCTTCGTATTCTCTAGTAGCTGGGCTCAGACACAAGTTGAAGTGTTTGATTCCTATGTCGAAAAGGATAACGAAGAAAATCACTTCTTTGTCTAAGTTGATATATGCGTCATATTTGGTTCGAGCAAGTAGAACCTGAGAGATGTTTACACCTGATGCCCTAAAGCCATCTGGTTTTGGAGCCACCGACTCAAAATCCTATTACATGAACTTTATAGAGAGCCTAATAGATGTTGACATTACACATGACAAGAAGTAAATTATATGTAAACTATGAAAATTGAAGTAAATCAATTTGGTTTTATGCCTGAAAGATCAACTATGGAAGCTATACATCTTCTTAGACAACTTATTGAGAGAAATAGAGAGAGGAACAAAGATTTGCATATAGTTTTTATTGATTTGGAGAAGGCATACGATAGAGTACCTAGGGACATTCTCTGGTGGACAATGATGAAGAAAGGTGTTTCTCTCAAGTACATTAGTATAATTAAGGATATGTATGAAGGAGTAGTAACCAATGTCCGCACTTGTGGAGGGGTTACAACCAATTTTCCTATAACGGTTGGGTTACATCAAGGATCTGCTTTAAGCCCTTTCCTGTTTGCTATAGTGATGGATGAACTTACGAGATCAATTCAAGAAAATGTGTCGTGGTGTATGTTGTTTGCTGATGATATTGTTTTGATTGATGAGTCTAGAGCTGGGGTTAATGCTAAGTTAGAATTATGGAGACAGACATTGGAAGCAAGAGGTTTTAAGTTGAGTAAGAGTAAGACAGAATACATGGAATGTCGGTTTAGTAAGCAACGAAGTAGTGATGGGAGTGTAGTGAAGCTTGGTGAGCAAGAAATACCGGTGGATGATTGTTTCAAATATTTGGGATCTATCATTCAAAAGTATGGAGAAATTGATGGAGATGTAAATCATAGGATAAAGATTGGGTGGATGAAATGGAAAAGTGCAACTGGAGTATTGTGCGATCGTAGAATGCCATTGCGGTTGAAGGGAAAGTTTTATAGGACGACTATTTGGCCCGCTTTACTATATGGTACGGAATGTTGGGCGGCCAAGAGACATCATATTCAAAAAATGAGTGTAGCTGAGATGCGCATGCTGAGATGGATGTGTGGAAATACAATAAAAGATAAGATTTGGAACGAGGAGATGCGTAAGAAGGTAGGCGTTTCACCCATTGAAGATAAGATGAGAGAGAATCGTTTACGGTGGTTTGGACATATTCGGCGAAGGCCTAATGATGCTCCAGTTAGAAGGATGGAGAAATGGGAAAATATATTAGTTAAAAGAGGTCGGGGTAAGCCTAGGAAGACATGGATGGAGGTGATAAGAAAGGATATGAATGCTTTGAACCTCACCGAGGACATGGCATTGGATAGAAATGATTGGAGGAGAAGGATTCATGTGGAAGACCCAAAATGATTTTCTTTTTTGGTTCATATCGCCGACCCCAATTGTTTTGGGATGAAGGCGTAGTTGTTATTGTTGTTGTATGAAAATTGAAGGTCTAGTGACTTTAGCAATTAAGTCCGAGGGATACTTTATATCTGGTGCCCTAAGGTCGTCTGGCCTGGGAGTCACTGACCCAAAGTTCATTACATGGGTCACAAAAACTAAAAATTTGATATAGTGCTCAACAAAAAGAAAAAAAAGTGTGGAAGAATTGAAAATCTGGAAAAAGTAGAAAGAAAAAAAATCAAGAGCATAAAGATAAAGTTCACTGCTTAGGAATAATTTTTGAAAAACCTATGCAGAAAACATATAAATGAGGAGAAATAAATAATGACATGCGTATTTGATTTTCTGAGAATAAAGCATAACTGATTACAATATTTAGAAAAGTAAAAGAAAAAGCATTTATTCTGTGGCGACATGTAAAGACTCTAAATATGTTTTGAAAGTGTAGTGACATGAAATATTCGTAAAAACAAACTCCTTAACTGCCTAATACTTTGTGAAGTTAGAATCTTTATGTATACATGACATAGATGTTTGTGGGTATCATCACTGCAAACCCTCACGAGACCTTACTCGTCTACTAGGGTAACCCATGGGATTAAAGGGCTTATTGCATATGCTAAATGCAACCGTGATTCCTACGAAAGTGAGTTAGGTTTTTGTTTTGTTTAGTTTATCTTTTGTTTTTTGTTCAGTGTCAGTTTGCTCGAGGACTAGCAAACGATAAGCAAAGGGGAATTTGATCATTGTGAACAACCCAAATTTTTTAAAAATAAAAAATTCCCTTTTTGCCCTTGGCCCCCGACTTCTGAATAAATTGGATCAATTTCTGATCAAAATTCTATTCATTTCTCAGATTCACTAGAATCCAAATTCAGATTCCATATCTGACCCAATTTTGGATCCAGATCTGATATCCAAATCCAATTCTTAGCCCTATTATCCAATTTTTAATTCAAAATTTTAAAAATTCAAAAAATAATTTTTTGAATGGCTCAAACAGTTCATCCAATATCCATTTGGATCCACTTATTTCATTCCCTAAAATTCGATATCTAAACTCCAACATTTACCAAAATTTTGGATCCAGATCCATTTTAAAACCCGATTTCCGAAATCAACCATTCATCTTCCTAAAAACCTTATTTCAGAAAATCTTAAAATTCTAAAATGAATATTTTACAAAAATATTTCCAAAAACTTTACCTAGATCCCATTTCTTATAAAACCTCTCTTAAATTCCTCGTATTTTAAGTTTTCTATCAAAAACATAAAAAATTCCAGAAAAACAACTTTTACCTCTTTTCTGAAAAGCCTCATAATGAAAACCCCCTCTTTGAAAATTTTCAAACTTAAAGGGACTCAATTTGAAAATCTCCTAATGGCTTCTTGTTATAAAAGAAGCCGCAGGGGTCAATGGTTTTTCATCACCTCTCCACTGCATATTCTCGATCTCTCTTCCCCCTATTGATCCCTCTTCTTCTTCCCCACTTTTTTTTTCTGCCTTCTTCCTCTTTCCTCTGTTTCTTCTTCTCTTCCCCTGATTTTTCCCCCATCGACTGAAGGAAGTCAACCTCATTGCAAAAGCTCCACCAAGAAGGAGGATCCATCCCAGCTGCAGAGCCACGGTAAGAGCCTCTCCCTCTGCTCTTTTCTTTCCTCCTCTCTGTTTTCCTTCACGAATTTCTATCGTTTGTTCTTCATTGTTTAAAGATAAGCATCGTTGTAGAGCCGATCTACGTATGGCAGCATCGGCCTACACTTTTCAATATCACTGGAATGGCCCTATTCCAACATTTTTTTTGTTTTCTTTCATGTTTTTGCTATTTAGCACCTTTTCATTTCTTTGATCCAACTTTCATTTCACTTTACTTTGCTTCTGCATACGCTATTCATCGTATATTAGGCTCAGCATTTTTGTTTGCATCATACCATTTCCTCTGTACTTGCATGCTTATCTTTCAGTTTAAATTCAATCATATAATCACTCCATTTTTGTTTCATCGCCTTAACCCAACATCATATCTCATTTCTTTTCAACATTTGACTTTGCTTACATCAATCCAACGTAACATGACATTCACATTTGAGTTAAACCCAAACGGCTGAGCATCGGCCTTTCGTAGATCTCAGCATCTGCCGTGAAATGCCATGCTCGGTTGATCCAAAATTGGGTTCACATTTGATTTACCGTGAGAATGGACTCTAGACTGGTTTGTTTTCTTTCCAAATTACAGTCCAGCATCCCTGTATATCTTCATTTTCTTTTCTTCTGTATATTAATTCCTGCATCACAAATGGTTTGTATGGAATTATGTTTTCAATGTTTCATGATGCCCCCCCCCCCCCCCCCTTTTCTTTTTTTTTCTTTTCTTCATTCTTCTTTTCTTTCTTTCTTTCTTTCTTTTTCCATTGTTACTTTTCAATTCGCTTTTGGTTTTATGTTTACATCCGATTTCATGTTTTTTTTTATTGTCTGTTGCATCTGATTCCTTGTTTTAATAGCATTTTGATCATTTTTTTATGAACCTCATTTATTTTGATTCATCTTTGCTTCACTGAAATTGTTCATGATATCTGATTGATTCATACTGGAACATAGCCTCTGAGAGTAGTCTCATGGAAGAACAGTCTCCATGATTTGATTAAAGAGCCTAACACATCCCATTTTGTTTTACTGATTCATATTATTGATTTGCCATACGCCTGGTCCCACCAGCAATCCAGCATTAAAAGCATCCGAGCAGAGGACTTGCTGAATGATAATATTCCCTCTCAAGTATCATATTGTATCAATCCCAGCATAGCAATTACAGTAGTTGATTTCTTGTTCTGAATATTCAATTCAATCCATGTTTAATGCAAATTTTAATTTCATTATGTCTTGCATTTGTCATTTTCACCCACCAGCCGTATGTACCATCCCCTCTGTCTCACCACAGGTGCATAACACATTAGGTTTATGGTTGTGCGCCTGATTACTTCCCTGTGCAGAATCAGAGTATTTCTTTTTCCTTTTTTTTTTGGGTTCCTTCATTCTATTATGATTCAACTGTTCCAATGATACTGTAGAGACGATGGTGACGTTGGCATTCTCAACGTTAGATACTGTTATCATTTTACCTATGTTGGCTGGAGTATGTATTATCTTGATGACACTGCATTATATCCCAACCTCGTACATAGATGTGTATATTATTCTTGTAAGGCAACCCTTGTGTGCAAATGATTTAATCAGAGGTTTATATTCCTGTGTATATATATGTTGTGCATATACATATTCATCAATGTCCAATATTGTCACCAACAAATGATATTTCAACCATGGATGCTCCTGTTATGTCCTATCATACTAAAGGTGCCATTTAAGTAGCTGATAAACAACATTGCGCCCTTCAAATGTGTCCCTCAACTATGCTTTTTCTTCATCTTCATCTGCTGTGACTTGACCCAAATGCTGGTTTAGTCTATACATATATGCTTGATGCTCAAGTGGATGCTTTGTATTTTGCATTATTTGCTCTTAATTTCAGAACATTAAAGATTAGGGTTACTAAAGAAGATCGGCTAGAGAAACACCAGCTATATCAGAAAATTATCTTCAAAGTCTTGTTTTAGCTTGGAATATAGGGATGTTGACCAAGTATTTTGCAGGAAAAAGTGGAGCTCGACTTAACTTCATTCAAAATTCCAGCAATCTTTTGCTGGATTCTTTTTTTTTAGCTAATGAAAATTCATTTTCTGTTAAGCCTGTAATTTTGTTTCCAAATCTGCTTCTCATTACAGTCCATTAGGCATGCCTTCTTTCACAACCTTCCATCTGCACTCTGCACTCTCCACTTCTATTGCACCAACATACAACACCTACCTCACTACACTCCACTTCATTGTTGCTCATTACCTCTGGCACCAACAACAGCAAGCTCATCAGCTTCAACAACTTCAGTTGTTTTGAGATATTGAACAGACCACAAATTTCAAGAATCACAGTTTACCCTTGGCAAAAATCAAGAAGATTATGAAGGTTGATGAGGATGTGAGGATGATATTAGCTGAGGCTCTTATTGTATTTGCAAAAGCTTGTGAGATGTTCATCCCTGAGTTGACACTGAGGTCATGGATACACACTGAAGAGAACAAGAGGCAGACATTGTTACGACAATGAAGCCGTACATGATACTTCAAGTATAAGGTTTTGATGATGAACAAGTGGATCAACTGCATTTCAGCTAAGGCAATGAAGAAAGATGACAAGAATTGAAGAATTTGATGAAGAATCTTTGAAGACTAGTGTGCAAATGTAAAATTCATTAAAAGTCTTAGATTCTTGTAAGAGCCTTACTTAGAGTGCATATTTCAGTTGCATTTCACCTAAAAAGTCTTCGACAGAACATGTATTTTCAGAAAAAATTTAGCAGCAGTCGACTTAAAGATTTTTCAGTCTACTGATGATATTATCAGTCGACTAATTTTTTCTCTAGTCGATTAAGTTTCAAAACTTCAAATTTTCAAATGGCTTGATAAACACATTAGTCGATCGACGATAATTGTCAGTTTACTAATAGTTAATTATCAGTCGACTAACTACTGTTCTAGTCGACTAATTTTGTCATTTTTCTTGAAACTTTTAAAAGGTGTGTCTTTTCATTTTTCAAATGTTTTGATCGTTCAAAATATACTGTTTTGACACTCTTTCATACCCTCAACATATGAAATCTTTCAACTATAAATATGAGTGTATTCCACACTCAAAAGCAATGCAATCCAATCAAATTACATTAAATTACTCTTTGCTTTTCACTCATATTCATTTTCTCACTCACTTGATATTTTTCACTTCAGTTTTTCACTCAAATTTCTTTGAGAGACAGTGAATTCGTGAGTTAAGTATTTCAACAACCTCAAAAGCCAATTGCATCACATTTGCATTTATAAGAAGGGCTCGTATGTTGTTTGTAAGTTGATTATTTCATTTTTCTGTAAAAGGAAATGACTCATTGGTTTAAAGGAGTTGTTTGCTTTCAGTAGGTTTGTTACTAAAAGTGAGACCGGATTTGGTCTGTGTATGATCTTGTAGTTACACAAGGTTGATAGTTAAAATCTCAAGCTGGTTTTGCTTGGGGACTGGATGTAGGTTGGGAAAGACCGAACCAGGATAAATTCTTCTGTTCTTTGTGTGATTGCTTTGTGAATCTCAAAATCCGTCAAAATTCCAAAGACACTATTTAAAAGCACTATTCACCCCCTCTCTAGTGCTCGTTGCCTCGATCCTATAACACTTTCATTTTGTATCAAAGCAGGTTAGCTATATTTTGATCTTATCATCATCTAGCATGGCAAGAACATCATCTCAGCACAAAGAAGGATGCTCCTCTGTTCGTCCTCCTCTCTTCGACGGAACAAACTATGGATACTGAAAAGTGAGAATGACAATATTCTTACAATCCATAGATCTCAAAATTTGGAGAGTTGTTTCAGAAAAGTACCAAATGCCATCAACTGATTTCAGTCAATGGACCGATGAAGAAAAGAAGACTGCTTCACTTAATGCCAAAGCTATGAATGCATTGTATTGTGTCGTTGACAAGGTAGAGTTCAATCGCATCTCTCAATGCTCTACAGCAAATGAAATCTGACATACTCTTCTCGTGACTCACGAAGGTACGTCAAAGTTAAAGGAATCTAAAATTGCTTGTTTAGTTCATAAATTTGAATTGTTTAAAATAAAACAAAATGAATCTATATCGGACATGGTAACTAGAATGACCGATATTACTAACACTCTAAAATCCCTTGGAAAAGAATATTCACAAGTGGATTTAGTCAGAAAAATTTCAAGGTGTTTAACTCCTGAATGAGAGAGAAAAACCACAGCTATAGAGGAAGCAAATGATTTAAACACTCTCACTCTTGAAGATTTGGTTGGTAACTTAATGACATATGAAGTCCAACTTCAAGATAGACAATAAGAAGAACCCAAGAAGAAATCTCTTGCTTTTAAGGCTACTTCTGACTCTAAAAATTCAGAAGATGAAGATAAAGATATTGTTCTCATTACAAGGCAATTCAAAAGATTCATCAAAAAGGGAAGATTTCAAAGAAAGGTAAAGAAAGCGGATTCTTCCAATCCAAATGAAGTCAAGTGCTTTAACTGCAAAAAGGAAGGACACATAAAGAAAGATCGTCCTCTTCTCAAAATCAAGACCAATGACCAATTCAAGAAGAAAAAGGCATTTCAAGCATGTTGAGATGATAGTGACTCCTCTTCCGATGAAGAATCAAATGAAGAAGTCGCCAACATGTGCTTTGTAGCACATAAAGACTCGGTAAGTCAATTTGAGTATGATGATTTATTAGAAGCATTTAATGATTTATATGCTAAATTTAAGAGTCTAAGTTCTAAAAACAAAGAGTTCAAAACTGTAAATTCAACTCTTGACTCTCACAACAAAGTGTTACTTCAAGAGATAGAAGATCTCAAGAAAGAAAATTCTTGTCAAACATTTGAGATAAAAGAAATTGGAATTAGAACCAATCTCTTACAAAAAGAAATAACTAGTCTAAAAGAAAAATCAAATGATCTTCTTTCTATAGTGACCAAATTCACAAATGGACAAGAGAATCTAGAAAGACTTCTTGGTTCTCAAAGATGCTCGGTTAATAAAACTGGATTGAGATATAGCTTCTTTGATACTCAAAATAGACCAAACTATGTAGTGAAGAATCAAAGACAATATTATCAACCATTTGTTCAAAGAACTAAATTTTCTAGTTATAATAGAAATGCATCTAATCATGAAACTTATAATGCTTATAAGCCTAGACATGATTACTCTAGAAATGCTAAATCTTTTTATAGAAAGAATATTTATTATCAAAGGAAACCAAAATCTAAATGGATATGGGTTCCTAAGACTAACTCTCATAGACCCAAAAATAGAAAGGGGTCAAATGCGTTGTCTTCTAATTTTGTTGTAGGTACACAAAATAAGGAGCAAATGGATATTGGACAGCGGTTGTTCCAAACATATGACTGGAAGGCCGAAATTATTTTCTACCCTTCAAAGTAAGGATAGAGGAACCGTCACCTTTGATAACAATAACAAGGGAAAAGTAATTGGTATCGATAACATTGGTAATCCAAAATTTCCCTTGATAGAAAATGTTCTTTTAGTAGATGATTTAATGCATAATTTATTATTCATTAGTCAATTATGTGATAAAGGTTTTCTTGTTTCTTTTGAACATGATTTATGCTTAATTTATGATTTTCAATCTAAAAAGATCATTTTTAAAGGTAAAAGAAGGAACAATGTGTATGAACTTTATCTAGATGAGTTACCCACTTTTAATGAAAAATGTCTTATTGTTTCAAATGAAATTCAATGGTTATAGCACAAGAGACTTGGACATGTTAACTTTAAAATTATTTTCAAGTTATCCAAGAATGATCTTGTTAGAGGCCTACCTAGAATACCATATAAGAAGGATCACTTATGTGATGCTTGCCAAATGGGTAAACAAATCAAGAGTTCTTTTAAAGCAAAAGATATAGTTTCAACAAAACCTCCTCTTGAACTTTTACATTTAGATCTATTTGGACCATCTAGAATTCAAAGTTTGAATGGTAGCAATTATGCTTTTGTTATAGTAGATGATTATTCTCGATTTACATGGGTGATTTTTCTAAAAAGCAAAAATGATGCTTTTTCTGAATTTTCCAAACTTTGTAGAAGAATTACAAATGAAAAATCTACATCTATTATTAAAATTCGTAGTGATCATGGTGGTGAATTTGAAAATGAATCTTTTATAAAGTATTATGATTTACATGGTATATCTCACAACTTTGCTTTTCCTAGAGCGGCTCCACAAAATGGAGTTGTTGAAAGAAAGAATAGAACTTTGCAAGAATGTGCTGGAACCATGCTTCAAGATAAAAATTTACCAAAATACTTTTGGGCTAAAGAAATAAATACATGTTATGTTTTAAACCGTGTTCTTATTCGACCAATCTTATATAAAACATGTTTTGAATTGTATTATGATCGTATACCAAAGATCTCATATTTCAAATTTTTTGGTAGTAAATGCATCTTGTTAAATACCAAAGATAATCTTGATAAATTTGATTCAAAATTAGATGAATCAATATTTCATGGATATTCTTCTAGAAGTAAAACTTATCGTGTTTTTAATAAAAGAACATCTTGCATTGAAGAATCTTTACATGTTGCATTTGATAAGAATTGTGAGCAGATTATACCTCTAAGCAAAGGAGAAGAAGACATACTTCAAGAAGAACCTTTGATAGAGAGTACTTCTCAAGAAAATGTTCCTCTTCAACCAGTTTGGAAAGAAGTTTCCAATCATCCACATGAACAAGTTATTGGAGAAATACAGAGTGGTGTCCAAACTTTAAGGCAATTGCAATATATTGCAAATATTGCTTTCATATCTAAAATAGAACCAAAGAATATCAATGAAGCTAGTGATGATGAATTTTGGCTTTTGGCCATGTCTGAAGAACTTAACCAATTTACTAGGAATGATGTATGAGATCTAGTTGATAGACCAAAGGATCATCCAGTAATTGGAACAAGATGGGTCTTTCGAAATAAGCTGGACAAAAATGGCGAAGTCATTCGAAACAAAGTAAGACTAGTAGTACAAGGCTATAATCAAGAAGAAATTCTATGAGCACAACTACTTCTCTTGATAAAGATGAAAATGGTAAAAATGTAGATACTAAGCTCTACAGAGATATGATTGGATCTTTATTATACTTAACTGTTAGTTGACCTGATATAATGTTTAGTGTTTGTATGTGTGCTAGATTTTAAGCTAATCCAAAGGAATCTCATTTAACTGCAGTAAAACAAATTCTTTATTATACTTCAGATTTTGGTTTGATTTACCCAAAATCATCTTCCTTTGATTTAGTTTCATATAGTGATGCAGATTTTGCAGGAAGTAAATCTGATCGCAAGAGTACTAGCGGAACTTGTCATTTCTTAGGAAATTCCTTAGTCTCTTGGTCTAGTAAAAAGCAAAATTCAGTGTCACTCTCAACAACTGAAGTAGAATATATAGCGGCTAGTTTAGCGTGTTCACAAGTACTATGGATGAAACAGACCTTAAAATATTTTGGTTTGAATTACTCCACAACAACTATTTATTGTGATAACACTAGTGCTATAAATCTTTTGAAAAATCCTGTTCAGCACTCAAGAACTAAGCATATTGAAGTTAGACATCATTTCTTACGAGATCATGTGTTAAAAGGAGATATTTCGTTAAATTTTATATCCACTAATGAACAACATGCCGATATCTCCACTAAACCACTTAAAATGAAAATTTTATGAGAATTAGGAGAGAACTAGGCATTTGCTCATTTTTAGATTTATAAAATTTGTTTTTAAAATACTATTTTTGAAAAATCTCAAAAATGTACCTTTTTAGTCCACTGATAAACTTCTAGTCGACTGATGTCTTAAAAAGTTTTACTGAAGGAACCCGATACCCCTTTATTTTTTTTTGTTTTTAAAAATCACACCGTTTCGTTTTTATGCCTGTCTGTTTTTCCCTTTTCTTAAAACAAAACCCTCCCTCTCTCTCTCCTCCGTCTCTCCAAAAACCCTCAGAGTGCCGATCAGACTCCTTCTCCCCGGAATCCTATTATCGTGATAAGGTTCTTCCTCAGCAATCGATGCTTGCGGCAGCCTCTTCTCACCTGCCAACATCCACCGCGACATCTCCTATTTTTGAAGCGAAAGAACTCTCTTGTTGGAACTCTCTTGCCGCGACTGGAAGTTTTTACAAAAGCTCACGTCTGCGCCAACAACTAGACGATATCCATTGCAGTGTTAGAAAGCCGACATTTACTACGTCTCAGCTGACTCTTCTCTGAGATCTCACCATTTTCTGTAGCAGCAAAATCCTCTACCGCCTTTTCTTAAAACCCTTAAAAAAAATTGATATACCTTTTCGGCAGACTGCACGCACTGCTTGTTTTGGCCACTAACAGAGACCTTGATCATAGAAGACACATCGGCTGCATCGAACAAAGTGATTCTATTGTATTGGTTATCCTCCATGACGCCAAACGACATCTTACTCCCATTGAATGTTATTGAAAAGCCGATATCAACAACAAATTTTTTTAACAAGTGAATCTGTTTTGTTCTTAACAACCATGCCTCGTCAAAAAACAGTCTCCGCACAAGGTACCCCTCCATCTACACCACAAGCACATCATGGATTTTCTCTCAGACTACTCAGAAATCCTCTTTTATATGATATTTTTGGATCGATTTCTGCACTTCCTATTTTACCAGGCCGAAATATCCTGTTTCACCTATTTTCTCGTTACAAAATCAGAGAATTATTCCCAGGCATTTCACATCTGTTTGATGTCGGTTCAGACCCTCTTCATTATCTTTTTTTGATCCATTTGTTTTACACAAATTTACAAATTGATCATGAAACTGGATTTCTTTCCTCTATTGTTCGCGATGTTGAAATTGAGTTTGATTCTAAACTTCTTGGACAAATCTTAGATATTCCACCTTCAGAAACTCTTTTCAATACTATTGAACTTAATGATGAAAGAATTTTTGAACAAATTCTTTTTCCCGGTGCACCTCATTGTCCTCCTTTCAAAAATACCAATCTTCAAACTCGCACTCGCACTCGCATTGCTGGACAAATTCTTGCCCACAATGTTTTACCTAAAACTGGATCTTTTGATTACTATTTCACAGATCTCTCTACGACTCTTTACGTCTTATTTGGAAATATTTCGGTAAATTGGGCCAACGTGTATTTTACTACTTTGTGGAAACAAAAACCTTTTCTTCCGTATGGATGTCTTCTTACTCGTATTTTCAAATATTTCAAAGTACCCCTAGCCAATGAAAAATATATTGAACAAAAGAAGTTCTTTGATCAAACTATTTTTAAACGAATGAAAATCAAATATCTGCCTCCTTTAAACATTGATCAAACTGAACCATCTGAACCATCACACTCTGAACCCTCACCATCTCCTGTGACATCTTCATCTCAAGCAAAATGAAAGAAATTCTCTACTAGTCAAGACAATGATGAAATTTTGCAGAGAATGGAAGCTTTGGAGCTGCATCAACACACTTTTCGTGAAGATGTGACTCAACAACTTTCTTCAATTCAGAAAGATATTGCTGAACTCAAGGAGATCAAGCAACATTTCTCTTGAACTTTGTTTACTATCACTACTGAACTTTGATACTTTCTGGGTTGTAATATTTTGAACTTGAATTTGCATTTTTTTCTTATGCTATATCTGCACTTACTCTTTTTTATTATGACAAAGAGAGAGAAAAAGACGGAAATTGCATGAGAAATTGCATCATATGGAAATTGCAAATGAGAAAAAGACATTGCTCACATGACATAGAATTTGCATGAGAAAAAAGAAAGAGAAAAAGAAACATGAAAATTGCATCATGTGAAAGAATTGAAAATTGCATTCATGAAAAAGTTTTAGAAATGCATGAAGTAATAATGGAAATGCAAAACAATCAATATGTGATATATATACTTTGATTGTACTAACTTCTAATGTTTTGCAGCATATTGATAAGGGGAGTAACATCTCCATCTATGCATCTAAATGCCCCATTTTGACTAGTTTGTCATCATAAAAAAGGGAGAGATTGTTACGACAATGAAGTCGTACATGATACTTCAAGTACAAGGTTTTAGTGATGAACAAGTGAATCAACTGCATTTCAGTTAAGGCAATGAAGAAAGATGACAAGAATTGAAGAATTCAATGAAGAATCTTTGAAGACTAGTGTGCAAATATAAAATTCATTAAAAGTCTTAGATTCTTGTAAGAGCCTTACTTAGAGTGCATATTTCGGTTGCATTTCACCTAAAAAGTCTTTAGAAAAACTTTTCTAAAAGAACCCTTCATGAAAATCTTTTTTGAAAACTCTTTATTTAATTTTTCATGTTTATTAGTCGATCAATAGACTCACCAGCCGACTAATCCTTTCGCGCCAAATTTTCTAAGCAAAATATCATTTTAGTCAAATTAGTCAACCGAAGGTTTTATCAGTCGACTGGACAGAATGTCTGTTTTCTAAAAAATTTAGCAGCAGTCGACTAATGATTTTATCAGTCGACCGGACATAACATGTATTTTCAGAAAAAATTTAGCAGCAGTCGACTTAAAGATTTTTCAGTCTACTGATGATATTATCAGTTGACTAAGTTTCAAAACTTCAGATTTTTAAACAGCTTGATAAACACATTAGTCGAACGACGATAACTGTCAGTCTACTAATAGTTAATTATCAGTCAACTAACTATTGTTCTAGTCAATTAATTTTGCCGTTTTTCCTGAAACTTTTAAGAGGCGTGTCTTTTCATTTTTCAAACGTTTTGATCGTTCAAAATGAACTTTTTTGACACTCTTTCATACCCTCAAAGTATGAAATCTTTCAACTATAAATATGAGTGCATTCCACACTAAAAAACAATGCAATCCAATCGAATTACATTGAATTATTCTTTGCTTTTCACTCATATTCATTTTCTCACTCGATATTTTTTACTTTAGTTTTTCACTCAAATTTCTTTGAGAGACAGTGAATTCGTGAGTTCAACATTTCAATAACCTCAAAAGCCAATTGCATCCCATTTGCATTTATAAGAAGGGTTCGTAGGTTGTTTGTAAGTTGATTATTTCATTTTTCTGTAAAAGGAAAGGACTGCTCGGTTTAAAGGAGTTGTTTGCTTTCAGTAGGTTTGTTACTGAAAGTGGGACCAGATTTGGTCTGTGTATGATCTTGTAGTTACACAAGGTTGATAGTGGAAATCTCAAGCTGGTTTTGCTTGGGGACTGGATGTAGGTTGGGAAAGACCGAACCAGGATAAATTCTTGTGTTCTTTGTGTGATTGCTTTGTGAATCTCAAAATCCGTCAAAATTCCAAAGACGCTATTTAAAAGCACTATTCACCCCCCTCTAGTGCTCGTTGCCTTGATCCTATAACACTTTCAAACACTGCAGAAGAATGACATAGCTGCCGCTATCACAAGGACTGACATATTCGACTTTCTGGTTAACATAGTACCAAGGGATGAGTTTAAGGATGAGATAGTGACAGAAATACCAAGAGTTGGATCACTACCGGTTGGAGCACCACCTGAACATGCATTACTACGCCTCCCTGCTACACTTAACACCTTACACAACTTGCTGCAGCATCACTAACTTTGCTGCCCATCCCATCAGTAACATCTTCACGACACCCATCACCTTTCCCTTTTGTGGTTTTACATTCCAGCCATTATCACCCTGCAACACACTTTCAGCACTATTACATTGCTATATATTTTGTAGCACCTAATTTCACAACACGTCTATGTCGCAACCACACCATCATCCCTCCAAACCATCCCCAGCCAATTACAATACCATTTTCACAGCAAGTTCACTGTTAGCCTGTACACACCCCACACTGCTTATATTCACCTGTTGTACACTCAGGTGTACCTGTGCCTTCACTACCAAATATCTTCACATCAATACCTTTATGTCACCTTCAACCACTAGCTATTTTTCATCTCCACCTGCTGTACCTGTCATTTGTAGCAATTCCCTTCATTCCACTCACAGCATTTGCAATATTATGTGTGCATCATCTGCTGTAACACTTGCATCTTCATCTTCTCACTTCATTAACCCCCTACTGCATCTCCACGTGAACATTATGCTCCCATTTCCATGTGCATTTAGGTAGATATATTCTCATGTGCATCTAGATAAATGCACCCTCATATGCATTTAGATAAGATGCATTTCCTTTTAGATAAATGCATTCTCATATGCATTTAGATGAATGCATTCATTTTCCATTTAGTATAAGCATAACATTTAGACTTTGCCTAATATTTTCCATCATCCTCCATATTTTGCAATTTTGCTTTGTGCTAACTCTGTTTTGTAGGAAAGATGTAAAATGTCAAATTCCTTCTTAGATTAGGATTTTATCATTTCAATTTCAATTTCAAGGTTGTAATAATTAGATATTAATGAGAATTCTTAATTTTTCAGTTTAGAATAGAATGTATGAGCATGCAATTCTTATAATTGCTTGTTTCATCTTATCATTATTTTTATTTCAAAAATCCACAATGGTGAAACACGAATGGCACGTACACCTTTTCTAATAAGAAATAAATAATTTTAAGTAAATGATTCACATTTATGGCCATAGTCAAAATGTGAACAATACTTAGGATTTTTATCTTTTATGGAATGACATTTGACCTCCACTTGGGTCTTTTTTGAAAATCATCATATTTTTCAAAAATATTTTTCCTTTATCAGAATTTAATATGTGAATTAACTTAAGATATATTTGTGGACATAGTCATGGATATATTAAAAGTTAATTTCATTTTAAATCCTATAAAGGCAAACAAATTTATTTTATTCTTTATTAGAATTCAAATACAGATTACATTATAATATATTTGTGACCATAGTCATGGATGTATTATGATTTAATCTTATTTCAATTCTATTAAAGAATAAAATATGCTTTTAAATTTCAATCTTTAAATTCTTTTCAGATCATTCATCATTTAGGATAGAATTGTATTCTTTTTCATATTGTTTCAAATCATCTTCCAAAATCCAAGTGATTTTGAAATAAACTTTCAAAAACTTAGTTTTATTTTCTAAATTCAAAATCATTTTCAACTTCCATTTAAAAATTCAGATTTATCCTTTTATTCTCAAAATTCCATCTTATTTCAAATTCCAACTTTCAAATTCCATCTTGATTTCAAATTCAAAATTCTATTCTCAATCCAATTTCAATCTTAATTTTGAAGTCTAAATTCAAACTTCAATTTCCAAATTCATTTCCAAGCTAAAAAATTCAATTTCAAAATCAATTCAATATTTTAATTTCAAAGTTCAATTTAACTTTGAAATTCCATTCTGATTTCAAATTCTATCTTTAATTCCAATTTTCAATTTCATTTCGAAGTTTAATTCTCAATTCCATTATCAATCTTAAATTCAACTCTCACTTTCAATTTCCATTTCACTTCAAGTTCTAAATTTCATTTTCTTCAAAATCTTCCTTCTTCAATTCAAATTCTAATTTATTTCAAATATTTGATTATTTCAACCCCAGAATTGCAAATCTCTCTTTTTTAAAATCTCAAATTCACTTCAAATTCCAAGTTTAGATTTAGATTTTAGTTTTTAGTTTTCCAAATGAAGTTCAACTTTTCGTACCATTTTTTTCAAACTTATTTCAAAATCACTTGGAAAAGTCCTGAAATTTCTAAAGCATTTCTCAAAAGCATACATCTTTGCATTTCCATAGCACAAGCATGATTCAATGTACATTTTAGGATTTCAGAATAATTACTTAGACAAATTTAGGCAAAACAAAAGGCATTGATTCGATCCTTGGTTCAATTACCTCTTGTAAAGGCGCCAGGAATGGTTGAACCTTGTACCGATGAGCGAATCCCGTCTCTCCATTTTTTCCACAAATTTTAAAAAACGAAGGTGAGTAATTTTCAAATCTTTTTCAAATAAAGGTCATGTGAGACCTTGCAAAAGAGTTTCTTTTCTCTGTTTCTTTTTTTCTCTTCTCTCTTCTTTCCTTCTTTTTCCCCTTCAAAAAGGGAAAAAGGCGAGAAAGGAAAAAGAAGAAGAAAAGTGAGAGGAAAGAAAAGGAAAATTTTTGCAACGATCACAATCATGCATATATTTTTCATTTTATTCATACTATTTTATGTATGATCCAGTAGAAAATTGCATTAAAAACTCATTCTTATTAGTGTTTTTGAGAAAGTACTTTTAAATTGAAAATAAAGGAAAAATTGCATATTTAAACTCTTCCCTATGTTTTTCAGTATTTTGATTAGTTTAGGACTTTTTAATTTATAGTTTAATTAGATTAAGAGTTTTAATATTGATTTTATTTGATTTAAAAGTGTCCTCTCTTTGAAAACACTTTTTTCTAGAGGAGGTCCTTTGAAAATTTTGAAAATTAATCGGACCTCTTCTAAAAAATTGTGACCTAATTTTTCATTATAAATACTATTTTTCTAGCCATGGAAGGTGTCTTCTCTTTTGGAAAACACGTCCTCTGTCTCCCTCCCCCTCTTCTCTTCTTCCCCCGTTTCACTCTTGGTCGGTTCCTCCCCCAGTTCTTTCTTTTCCTCTTGTTTCGTCTTGCTTCTAATTCCTGCTATCGTCAACTTCTCTTTGTTTCCATCATCGAAGGTACATACAATTCAGAAGAGAGACCACGTTCTTCTTTTCAACCCCTCCATCGAAGGTAAATCGTAAGGTTTGCTTCTTCTCCCCCATCTCTGTAGTTACTTTAAAAGCATTGCATACATCATACTCTATTTCAACATTGTTATTGTGTATAGAATAATTTGATTTTTCGTATTCTTATATTTCAGCATGTTAGATTAGGGCATTCGTAGAAATCCCTTGTTGCTGGTTTTATTATTATATTCAAGTTGTGTTTGCTTGTTTAGGTAGCGTAGATTAAATTTTTTTACATCAGCAATACAAGTAGCATAGCGTAAAATTTAGTGAACAGTCATTTTTTTACCTGCATAGAATAGGTTGCATATCGTTTTGTTACACTTTGCTGCAATTTCTTTGACGTGATAAGCAGTATCTGCATGAAACATGAGTCACGCTTGGTCGATATTTTTGTGGCAGTCTGGTTTTTTAGCTTAGAGTTGATTTTAAAAGTCATGTATATCAACATTGAAGGTACAACATAAGCACAAGATCATCCTGGTCAATCTGCGTGCTTCAGACATTCAAATGAGATAAATCCCCAAGATTCAGCAGAATTAAACTTCATAGTTTTCTTCATGGGATCGAGAATATTTTTTTAGCGTCGTCCAACGATGCAAAACACACATATTCTTGTGTGATCAGTCAGACGATCTAATTAGTTATTTTAGCTGCAGTAATTATTCATAGATATTCAGCTAGTTTAGTTTTTTGCTCTTTAATCTATATCTTTGTTAGGTTCATTATTGGTTTATTGTGTGACATTAAAATTTAGAGAAGTCATTTCAATAGTTTTATAGTTTTATAGATAAATATTTCATAATCAGTACTAGTTCCATATTGCTTGCTTGAATCAATGATAAGTCATTTTAGTTTATATTCTGTTTAGTTAGATTGCAATTGACTAGTTTTGGATTCACGTCTTTAGTGATTAGTTACTTTCTCCCTTGTTTTTATTCAGCTGGTCTAAGTTCATGATGTTATTATTTTTTATTAGTTTGTTTTAACTGTTTTCAAGTCATTAGGTTATTCCATGTTACTTTGTTTATTTTGAATTCATTAGTTTCATAATTTGTTACATAGTTTGTTAGTTTGTTTTGCTATTTTGGTTTTTAGTGAGTTAGTTTGTTACATGATAGTTAGTTTGTTATTAGTTGATTAGACTCTTATTTTATTGATTTTTGATTCAACTAACATTAAATTTTTATCTAGTTTTGTTTATTTTTATTTTGTTTCATTTTTGTGTTTTTACAGGAAAGTATTTAGAAGTGCGATGAGTCCTCAAAAGTACCCTCAAAGAGCCTTCTGAGGTCTCCTCAAAAGACCCTTCAAGCTCTTCAGAGAGCCCCTTAAGGGTCCCCAAAAATCTAAATAGGCAAGAAAAAGCATAAATTAAAGGCATCAAAAGGGACTAAAAGCTCAAGCATTGAAGACCCTTCTTCTTTTCTTTTTAACTTAGGATTTATTTTATTTATTTAATTCATTGGGTTTGTAATAAGGTCACTTAATTATTTTTATTTGCATAATCCCTCCGTAAAGAGTCACACTCTTAATTAATTAATTCTTTGATTTTTAAGGCAATAAAGAGTAGATTAGTTTTATGTGGAATACAAAGTGTTTCTCCCATTCTCTGAGTTTGACCCGGACTCCACCACTCATGCGAGCCAGTTTTTATTATTTGGTGTCTGGCTTGCATAAATCATTTTCATCAAAAATAACTTTTAAAAATCTATTTTAAAAACTGACACCAAATTTTTAGCGTTGTTGTCAGAGAACGGTGAAAATATGAGTATTCACTTTATTGCTCATTGTGTGTTCTCGTTTTACTTAGGATTTCTAGTTTCCTTTTTGTTACTTATTTAGGGTTGTTAGTTTATTTTCTTGCTTATTACTTAGGATTGTTAGTTTATTTTATTTCTTAGGATTATAGAACCACGTGCTTATGAGCCCTAGAGACCATTTTACTATTTTTGCATGACCCGCCTATTAGGCTACCCCTAGGAAGTGACTATCCATGATTGGTACCATGCTCATAGTTTGCTTTTCTTAACATATTTGTTTGGGTGCAAGTGTGTGGTGTGTGTTTACTGCTTTCGTAACTTATTTTATTTTACCCACATCATGGTTTGTTGTGGTCTGATCACGCTGTGTATTAGGTAGGTAGAAAGCCCTTTGGTTGAATTTTTATAAATGCGCTTTTTAAAAGATATTTTTTTGATAAAATCTTTGGAAAATCGTCAACCAAAAGTAAATAACCGACTTTCCACAAAGTGGTAAGTACGGGTCGAATCTACAGGGAACGGGAATTACTCGATTATTTCTAAGGAATTCAATTTATTAATCATAAATACCAGTCTACAAGTATAAGGCTAATAACAATTACAAATTAACACTAAAATAAAATGGAAAAGCACTTCAGTCTTCTATTGCACGCCAAGGGTATTTCTGTCTTTTCGCCACTTCTCAAGTTTTCACACTTGGACAATAATCCCTGGAAAATTTTTATGCTTTTCAACCTAATAACACAAGAAAATGCAAAGTTAGTAAATAACTCCAATAAATCAAAATAGAAATGAAACTAAACCTACTTTTCAAGAAATTAACAAAACAAATCCTAATTACAATAAAATAATCAAATAAAATATTAAACTAATTCTAAAATTACCTAATCTAAGTCTAACAATGCTGGATGATGCAGATGCAACAATTAAAATGCAGAAAATAATGAAAATAGACCGAAAATGACTAAACCAATGAAATTACAAATCTACCCCTAAATAGTGCAAAATTGACTTCTGACAGCTCTTCGTAAACTGACTGTTTTACAGAGCAAACAAGGTCAGAATTTCCCGAAATTTGTTCTATTCTGTAACTAACAGATTCAAGAATCTGAAAATTTTTAGAAAATTGAAAAATGATATCTGGAACTCCATATATAAGCGTTTCAAAACTGAGGGAAATCTGGATATCGCAGGTCCCAAAATTTTAAAATCCGAAAAAGTTTTTACAAAACTCTTAAAAATCAGACCAAATCAACTTGGATTGAGCTGAAATTTGATCTTCAGACAGTTAACATGCCAATAAAGTGAATAGAAAAAGAATTTTTGGAAAACTCGAAAATTTTGCACATGAAATAACGATTGTGCGACAGGACAAAAATTGGGTTTTGAGTTCAATGCACTATTCACTTTAGAAGTCTATCTTAAACACTATGAATATAAATCAAACACTAATACAATCCTAAATGTTGTTCAATGACCAGTAAAACACTGCTAATTAATGCAATTAACTATCGCTACGAAAGATTAACCTAACTAGGCAATGCACGATGAAAGCTAATCTAACTAATAAATCAAAAGCAACTAATCTTAACTAAACAATACAATCCTAACTATATTATCTAAAGGATGAAAATACCTAATGCTGATTACAACAAACTAAATGAAATATAGAAGTCAACACGCAAGAATCAATTATGATTTAATTAAACACTCATTTCTAAAATCTAGTTAGATCAAGCAAATGATTAACTAAACTAACTTACCCTATATCTAATACTAACCACAACTAAAGTCAAATGAACAACTAAAGACCAGTGAGGGCGATTTAAAATATGACTTGGACTCGGTTCATGCCTCTCCTAAATGGGTCAAATCGTTTGACTCTCTTAGACAATAACTTAAGTAAAAACCTCAAAGAAATTAACTTCTAATTTATTAAAACTAACAAAGTCAGTTAATAATAATTACTAAATAAACCTTACATGCCTAATTTAAATAAATTAAATCCTAATTAAGACCTATTCAACTAAGGACCTAATTACTGACTAAGGTTAACACAATTAACTAAATTATCTAAGACTAAATCTATGCTAAATTAATATAGAAATAGAGGTAAGGATGAGTAAATGTTCAAAATGAAATTGGCACTTGGGTCTATCCAAAAAAATATCATCCTAATCAAAGGGATTTTTTTTCCTTAATTGTTGTATCAATCAAATTGGAAAGTAACAAAAGATAGGAAACCGTCCAGTCTAAAGAGGAGTTATTGTCTTTCCTTAAATGCTTTGAAAAACAAATTTGAAAATCAATAAAGTTGTCCAACTCAACAAGAGGTCACACATTTTGAACTTTCTAAAAATATTTGTAAAAGATTTGACTTTCTTACTCAAAACCGTGGACACTCCATTTGTCAAGTCAATTAAATTTCAAAATATATTTCCAAATATAAACAAGTAACTCTCCCCTACCTTGGCTGGACAATTAATCTTAAATCCTTTTTTTAAATATGCCACATGAATTTAGAAGACCTCAAGGTTGCCAAAATAAATTTCAAAACACAATTACTCACCTACCCTCTTCCTAAAACTCGATTTAGCTTAGACAAGGAAATTAACCTACCTCTAAATTAATTGAATCAATATCTAACTAAAATAAGGCAAGGTTGAAATTGGAAAATATCACCTTCTACACTAAAGGAAATAACACCTAATTCGAATTTGCCAAATACTAAAAGAAAAATGTCTAAACATTCAATACCTAAGACAATGCATCTAGACACCCTAATGGACTTGCCCTATATGCAATTGACTCCTACCACAAACAGCCTAGAGCTCTAATGGAGCTCTAATGGCTGACGCCCTTCCTTGGGGAAGATGACTCCCTATGTAAAAAATAACTTTTTAACTAACACAAAATTTCAAAACTAAGCAAATACTACCATGATAATGACAATTTTAAATTAACACATGACCTTAATTAACTAATTACACTAATGAAAACCAAATTAACTAGGTAATATGTTGGAAATGAACAATACATAAAACATTAACAACAACCTAACTACACGCATAACCTAAAACACTAAGGATTTAGAATTAACACTAATAACACTATTGCACAATTAACGTCTAACTTAACTAAACATTAAGCAACAATTATACTATTGTAAAAACGAAAACTATATAGAAAACCTACAGCCGGTTGGACGACACTACAGCTAGGAAAACAAGACTCATTTTTTTATTTTCTTTTTCGCAAATATAAAAGAAACACCACCCAATAATGACACGAAACTTACACAATTACTACGAACATCAATTCGACCCACACCAAAAATGATTCAACTGGGAACAAGAAAACTTTTTCAGACACACAATTTGCAAATTGAAAATCACAAGCTCTCTCTTGAAATCAAACTCTAACCTAACGAATCTTCCAAAACAGATCACACGACACACCTAGACTCAAACCAACCTAGACCTTTAAGAAAATCAAATTGAACCCAACATGAACGAGGTCTACTAATCACGTTCTAGCTACAGAAAATTCCAGAACAAAAGAACACTACAATGCCAATATCGACTAGAATGAATCTAGTCGATTCTTGGGTTTAGACTCAAATAAGACCCCAACACAAATCCAACGACAACTTGGGCATAAAATATATTTTTAAATCTGTTTTCTCTGCTAAACTAACACAGAAAACTAGAAATAAAAAACAACAAAAATCGGCTAGAACAAGATCTAGCCGATTTCCACGTTTTGGGGCTAAAATGATTAAAAACTAAACAATCAAACATATAAAAACGAAGAACAACCTAGATCTACCATGCTGGTCTATGAACGAAAGCTATACTAAGGTTAGAACGATAAAAACACGGCATACGAACAGAAAATCACACAAGAAAAACGAGCACACACGATTTGGATTTTAACTAGAAGAAAAGAGAGAAGAAGACCTACCTCCAGGGCGATCTGACGATTGTGGGGGGAGAAGAGAGCGGACAATGGCTTTAGATTGACGTCCCAGATTGTTCAAGGATGCTGGAATATCACCACGAGCAGGAATCTTGCAGCTGCAACACGTTGGAGATCCACCGAAGATGGAAAAGGTGTCGATTCACGATCGGAGGGCTTAGAAAACCGGATGGAGGTAGGGCCGGCTTATCTTGTTGGAGTGTTTCGCACTTCCACACAAGATAGATGTTCTCCACCTCTGCTACATCTGCAAAAACACAGCAAACAAGGGTTAATCACAGCAAGGATGAAGAAGAAACGAAAAGAATTGAAACGGGAGATGAATCAGTGCTTGAGTTTCAAGCAAAAATCAATCTTCAAGGCAAATGAGGTGAGATGAAGGTTGGAAGGAGGGCTGGAGCTAGAATCACAATGGGAGGCGTCAATTCCAATGCCAAAGACGTCTAGGTTTCAGCCAAAAAGTATATTTATACTTTTGGTATTTTGCAAAAACAGTGTTATAAAAAATATATTTTCTATGCGCCACTTTTTGGAGAGGTTTCTGCAAATCTTTTGTAATTGGGTATGGATATGCGTGTGGGTTGGATTTGGGCTCTCTGATTATTGGTCCAAAGTCCAAAACAGTCTAATTGGGTCATATATGGATCCGATCCACCTCGAAATTTGTGCCCGAACACTAAAATGGCCATAACTCTTTCATTTTAACTCTGATTTTCTGAGATTCGAACCACAACCCATTGACATCCAAATACATCTAAACATGGGTTTTAAACCTTAAACTCGTCACAAAATGCATGAATAACTCGCTAACATGATGTGCATTTCATGCATCATCGAATACCCCCATGCTTGAATGTTTGTTAGTCCCTTAACAAACCACTAACTATGCTATGCAACAGAAACAAGAAATGCTAGACATGCATGCATAAAAAACGAACTCACTTTCGTAGGAATCACAGTTGCATTTAGCTTATGCAACAAGCCCTTTAAACCCCTGGGTTACCCTAGTGGACGAGTAAGGTCTCGTGAGGGTTTGCAGAGATGCTACCCACAAACATCAATAAAATGCAGGAATGAATTTTTAAAGTTATTAGGCAGTTAAGAAAACAGTTGGAACAAATATTTCATGTAATGGACACTCTCAAAACAAATTCAGAAATCTCATGCCACCACAATAAAAATCTTTTTCCTTCACTTTTCTAAAATTGTAGTTATCTATGATTTTTCTCAGAAAGTCAAGTATTCTCATGTATTACTCATTTATCCTCACTTGTATATTTTCTGCACAGTAATTCACACATATTCCTAAGCAATGAAATTTTTTCTCATTCAGCACATTCTTTTTCTTCTGATTTTCAAATTTTCACCCTTTTTCAATTTTCTCTCTTGAGCATTCTTCTCACTTGAGCACTATTTCGAATATCCAGTTTTCGTGACCTGTGTAGCGAGCTTTAGGCTAGTGACTCCCAGGCCAGACGACCTTAGGGTACTAGATACAGAGTATCCCTCAGACTTACTTGCTCGAGTCCCTAGACCTTCTATTCTAATAGTTTACATATAGTCTTTCTCTCGTCATGTGCAATGTCTCTATCTCTTAGGCTTTCTATGCAGTTCATGTAACAAGCTTTCGAACCGGTGGCTCCCAAACCAGCTGGTTTTGGGGCACCAGGTGTAAAACACCCTTCAGATTCTACTTGCTCGAACTACAAAGGCCACAGATATTGACTAAACAGGAGGATAATTTCCTTCGTTATCCTTTTCGTCAAGAGACTCAAACACTTCATCTTGTGTCTGAGTTCCACTACTAGGATTCACGAAGACATCAACAACTAAACATAGCTCTATTCTTTTAAGCTCATTTTTCAAAAACATCTTTCCATTGCTTATTTCTTTCACAAAACATATTGTGCATACTTATATTAAAGTGATTCAAAACTTTTCAAATACTAACTTTTCTTTGAATTTTCTCATAAATAACTACTCTATTTGAATCAGTTCAGAGAATTTTTTTTTATATGGGGCTTAAAAATTTCTAAACTATTAAATTATGCAAAAAACAATCATATATGCTACAAACTTATTCTCAAAATCCTACTTTAGCTACCAAACATAAAAAAAAAAATTTAGTGTGCATCTAAACCACCCCCCATGCTTGAATGACACTGTCCCTAGTGGCATACAAAATATGTAAAACTGCAATGCAAATGCACACTAAAAGACAAGAAAATGAATATGGGAGAAAGGATAGATACAACCTTATCTATGTAGGGCTTCTGAAATTGATTGACTTGACTTTTGCAACATCCTATGTATATCTGATTGCATAATTTTCTGCTCATCTTGTCAATATATGCTCCGAAAACTCTGCTCTGTACCTGGTAACTCATTCTCATGCACTAAATGTTAGATTCATCTTGCATAAACTAAAAACAAATGTCATCACATATGAAATGAGATACTGGAATAAAAGCAAATACTGGAATGAAAAAAAAACTAATGTACATATGATACATCCCTCTGGTCGAATCCCCAAGCCTTCGTGAGATGTACTATCTCACACTCACCATTCTGCAAGGAATCTGAAATGTAGGGCTTCAGTCTTTGCCCATTAACCTTGAATGTACCTTGGGTCATAGGATCGAATAATGTAACTGCTCCATGTGGAAACACTTCTTTCACAATGTACGGTCTTGTCCATCTCGATCTCAATTTTTCTGGGAATAAATGCAAACGAGAATTATATAACCACACTTTCTGCTCCGGCTCAAACACTTTTCTGACAATGTGCTTATCATGAAATGCTTTAGTGCGAGCTTTGTATAACTTGGCATTCTCATATGCATCATTCCTGAGTTTCTCTAATTCTGAGAGCTGCAATGCTCTTGCTTTGCCAGCCTGGGTGAGGTCAAAATTCAACTTCTTGATGGCCCAATACGCTCTATGCTCCAACTCGACAGGAAGATGCCATGCTTTCCCGAATACAAAGCGATACGGGGACATACCAATGGGAGTCTTAAATGCAGTCTTATATGCCCAAAGTGCATCATCTAAACGCTGGGACCAATCCTTGTGGTCTGAGCGAACTGTCTTCTCTAGAATCCGCTTAATCTCTTTATTCGAAACCTCAACCTGCCCACTGGTCTGCGGATGATACGGCGTGGTGAATCTATGATTGACAGAATACCTTCTCAGCAGAGAAGCTATCTGTACATTCCTAAAATGCTTGCCACCATCACTGATCATCGCACGTGGCACACCAAAATGACTGAAAATGTTGTGCTTAATGAACTTAAGCACCACTCTATGATCATTGGTCTTGGTTGCCACAACCTCGACCCACTTGGACACATAATCTACCGCCACTAAAATATATAAATTTCCGAATGATGATGGAAATGGTCTCATGAAATCTATGCCCCAAACATCAAAAATCTCGACAATCAAAATCGGAAGCAAGGGCATCATGTCCCTCTTGGACATGTTCCCAATCTGCTGACATCAAATACATCTCCTGCAGAACTCATGTGCATCCCTGTGGAGTGTGGGCCAATAAAATCTTGACAGCAAAACCTTTGCAGCTGTCTTCCTACTGCTAAAATGCCCTCCACAAGCTAAAGAATGGGAAAAACTCAAAATGGACTCGTACTCCTTCTCTGGCACACATCTCCTGATGATCTAGTCTGCGCAATATTTGAACAATTATGGTTCATCCCAATAATAGTGCCTCACCTGAGATAGGAATCTCTCACGCTCATTCTTATTCTAATGCTCAGGTATCTGTCTTGAAACCAGATAGTTCACAATATCAACAAACTAGGGTAACTACGATGTCCTGACTGACATGATCTGCTCATCGGGGAAAGAATCACTGATCGGCCTCTGATCCTGCGTGGTCTCTACGATCAGTCTAGAAAGATGGTCTCTACGATCCTTCTTATCTCGAATCTTGAGATCAAACTCCTGTAGTAACAGAACCCAACAAATGAGTCTCGGTTTGGTGTCTTTCTTGTTCAATAGATACTTCAATGCAACATGATCCGAATAGACAACCACCTTCGAACCAAGAAGATAGGACCTAAACTTGTCCAATGCGAATATTACAGCAAGTAGCTCCTTCTCTGTCGTGGTATAATTCATCTGAGCATCAGACAAAGTTCTACTTACGTAGTAAATCACATAGGGCTTCCTGTCAACCCGCTGTCCTAAAATAGCCCCCATAGCATGGTCAAAAGCATCACACATGATCTCAAACGGGAGCGTCTAATCCGGGGGTCTCAAAATGGGCGTAGTAATCAAGGCCTCTTTGAGAATCTCAAAGGCCTTCATGCAATCCTCGCTAAAAACAAAGGGTTGGTCCTTCTCCAATAAAGTGCAAAGCGGTCGAGAGATTTTGCTGAAATCTTTTATGAACCGCCTATAAAATCCCGCATGCCCTAAAAATGAGCTAATCTGCCTCACAGTGGTAGGTGGAGTCAAACGAAAAATGGATTCCACCTTCACTCTGTCAACCTTAATGTCTCTCTTAGACACAATGTGTCCAAGCACAATCCCCTCCTGAACCATAAAGTGGCTTTTTTCCCAACTCAGGACAAGATTTGTCTCCGCACACCTACTCAGTACTCGAGTAAGTTTTTGGAGGCAATCCTCAAATGAAGAGCCATACATAGAAAAATCGTCCATGAAAACCTCCATGACATCATCTATCATATCGGAGAAGATAGCAAGCATGCACCTCTGAAAAGTTGTTGGGGCATTGCAGAGCCCGAACGGCATACGTCTGAATGCGAAGGTGCCATAAGGACATGTAAATGTTGTCTTCTCTTGGTCGTCAAGATGGACAGCTACTTGGTTATATCCTGAATATCCATCTAGAAAGCAATAGTAGCTCTGTCCTGCGAGTCTCTCTAAGATCTGATCAATGAACGACAATGGGAAATGATCTTTTCGAGTTGCCATATTCAGCTTCCAATAGTCAATGCAGACTCGCCATCTTGTAGTGGTCCTCATCGGAATTCTTTCTCCCTTCTCATTCTCCACAACAGTGAGTCCTGACTTCTTTGGCACAACCTGAATCGGACTGACCCACTGGCTATCAGAAGTAGGGTAAATAATCCCGGCATCCAACCACTTCACCACCTCATTCTTCACCACCTCATTCATGTTGGGATTTAACCTTCTCTGCATATCCCTCACTGGCTTTACTTCCTCATCGCAATGGATTCTATGCATGCAGAATGAAGGATCAATCCCCTTCAAATCAGCCACTCTCCAACCAATCGCTGCCTTGTGCTCTCGTAAAATAGTCAGCAATCTCTGCTTCTACTCCTCAGTGAGCAGTGACGAGATGATCACAGGCAGGGTCTCATCACCTCCAAGGTATGCATACTTGAGTGAATCCGGTAAGGGTTTCAACTCAAGTTTCGGAGGAGACTCAATCGAAGATTTGGCGGGGGTCTTCGTAAGTAATAACTCTGACGACACTCTAGACACATCTACACTAACTATACAACTATTCTTCTCTATATGGTACAAATCTAATGAATCCTCAGTAATATACAAATCGGATTGTTCCTCCACTAACTCCTGTGCAATGTCTACATGGAAACAATCCATATCTCTCGCTAGACCCATCGCGACATTGAAAATGTTCAGCTTGACCTTCCTGTTGCCGAATGATAGATCCATGGCTCTGGTCCTACAGTTAATACATGCATTGGCAGTCGCCAAGAATGGTCTGCCCAAAATGATTGGAGTCTGGTGCTGGCTATTCACTCCTTCCATATCAAGAATGATGAAATCGACTGGAAAATAGAAGTCATCCACCTTAACTAGCACGTCCTCCAAGACATCTCTCGGTACCTTGACAGAACGATCTGCCAGCTAAAGTGTAATAGGAGTCGATCTCATCTCTCCTAGACCGAAAAAATCATAGATATATTCGGGAAGAATGTTCACGCTTGCCCCAAGATTGAGCAATGCGCGTTCTATCCGGATGTTCCATATAGTACAAGCAATGATAGGGGCTCCAGGGTCCTTGAGCTTTGGTGGTGTCTGATGCTGAAGTACTGAACTCACCTGCTCAGTCAGATGGACCCTATTAGGAACTCTCTCTCTGGATTTCCTCTTTTGCGTACATAGTTCCTTCAGGAATTTGGCATAAGCCGGCACCTGCTGAATCGCATCGAGCAAAGGCAAGTTGATCAACACATGCTTGAATATGTCAAGCATGTCCTGGATCTTCGTGCCCTGCTTCCCTCTAAATCCGGCAGACTCTAATGCTTTGGGATAGGGTGGTGGGGGAATTTACATGGGTGGCTCCTCCTCTTCGTGAGAAGGCTCACTCCTATCCTTCTTCTGAACTGAGGTGGAAGATGATGATGGTGAAGGTGATGGGGATGAGGATGATGATGATGATGGCTGAGCCGAAGAAGATGAAACACTGGACTCTGGCTCATCGATCCTCTCTCTACTCTCTCTGGTCTCGACATGATACTCACGTTCACTCCTCAGAGTCATGACAGATTTGGCCTGCTGCTGCGACTCAGTATTAAACAGGCCTCCGGTCATCTGGTCCTTGCCCTTCGGGTTCATGATAGCCTGGCTCGACAATGTACCCTCGGGCCTCCTACTGATAGCCTCTGCTAACTGTCCCATTTGCGACTCTAGCTTCACAATGGACTGCGTGTGTGAGCTCAAAATCTGGCTACACTTCTTGAAAGCATTCTGATTAGAGATTTTCACCTCTTAGAATGCTTGGAAAAGTCTCTCCTCAAAAGATGTCTGTGGGGCAGACTCTTGCGAAATCGGGGGAGGAAATGAGGAGGAAGTCTGAGGATAGTTCGGCCGCTGGAATGTCTGAGTGAATGATGGTGGCCGAGCTGGCTGAGAGGATGTAGGCATCTGGATGAAAGACTGTGGATTCTTCCATGAAAAATTGGGGTGGTTACGCCAACCCGGATTATATGTAGATGAAAATAAGTTGTTCTGAGGTCTGACGTAACTCTGAGCTGCCTGAACTTGTTCTTGAACAAATTTAGGGTACTGAGCTGCTGAAGGGCACTCAGTAATCTCATGTGCCGGGCTGGCACACAGAGTACACACCTGCTGAGTAGTGGGTGGTCTTGAGAGAAGCTGGTCCAACTTCTGAGCAATCATGTCTACCTTGCACTGTAGTGCAGTAGATGGACCAATCTCGAGAACACAAGCTTTCTTCTGAATGCTGGGTGTAGCTCTATCCGAATGCGAGCTCGAAGCATGGTGGAGGGAATTCTCGGCTAATGTATCGAACAGCCTCCATGCTTCATCCTCGCTCTTCAATATGAATGTCCCACCACATGAAGAGTCGATCATTTGACGATTCCTGTCAGACAATCCGTCATAAAAGCTCTACACTAGCTGCCATTTGGGCACCTGATGATGGAGACACTTCCTAAGAAGATCCTTCATTCTCTCCCAGGTCTCATGAAAGTGCTCACCATCTAGCTCTGAGAAGCTAGTGATGGCTCACCGGTACTGGTTCGTCCGACCAATGGGAAAATACTTCCTATGAAACTCCTGTTGTAGTTGATCCCATGACCCTATCTCTACTAAATCTAAGGGCTTTAGCCAATACTTGGCCTTGGCCTTCAATGAAAATGGGAATAAGGTCAACCTCAAAGCATCATCGTCGAAATTCTGTATCTTCACAGTAGAACAGATCTCGAGGAATTCGTCTAAGTGCTGGTAGGGATCCTCGTGACTAAGGCCATAAAAAGATGGAAGCATCTGAATAATGCTGGCCTTAATCTCATAGTGTGGCGCTCCTACATCGGGTCTCCGAATGCAGGATGCCTGGACATAATCTGTGGGAATAGAGTATTCCCTCAAAGGGCGTGGATGAACTGGAGGTGGAGCTGGAGGATCCATATCACCCATTGTTGTCGAACTTCAAGGAGAATGTAAAATTCTCTCTGGGTTGTCAATAAATGGATATAATGGGGTTCCTAAAGCTCGTCGCCCCTGCATACACTGGTACTAAGACCAGATGTAAGCAAACGACCTAATTCTAAAACTAAAACTAAACTAACACTAAATTGTAAATAACACAAATAAAGACAACTAAGGAACAAATATTCTAAAATAATTATGTCAGGACTAATTAACTAAATAAATGAAATAACAAAATAAACTATTCTAAGTTACTGAAAAGGAAAAATACAGGAAATCATAAACTAAGTTCTCTAAAACCCACTTGTCTAATCACTCCTTGCAGAATGAATATAGAGTGAATCCTAGAAAAATAGTACGTGAAACCTATATGTACTAACTATGTTAAACCTATATTCACTTACTAATCCTACTAACTAGAAAATAAAGACAATTAATTAACTAACTAGCTAACACAGATTAATAAATCAAACTCTAAGAAATAAAAGAAGTAATTCGCCGTTCCCCGGCAACGACGCCAAAATTTAGTTGAATTTTTATAAATGCTCTTTTTAAAAGATAATTTTTCGATAAAATCTTTGAAAAATTGTCAACCAAAAGTAAATAACCGACTTTCCACAAAGTGGTAAGTACGGGTCGAATCCACAAGGAATGGGAATTACTCGATTATTTCTAAGGAATTTAATTTATTAATCACAAATACCAGTCTACAAGTACAAGGCTAATAACAATTACAAATTAACACTAAAATAAAATGAAAAAGCACTTCAGTCTTCTATTGCATGCCAAGGGTATTTCTGTCTTTTCGCCACTTCTCAAGTTTTCACACTTGGATAATAATCCCTGGAAAATTTTTATGCTTTTCAACCTCTAGGGCGATCCAACGATTGTGGGGGAGAAGAGAGCGAACAATGGCTTTAGATTGACGTCCCAGATTGTTCAAGGATGTTGTAATATCACCATGAGCAGGGATCTTGCAGCTGCAACACGTTGAAGATCCACCGAAGATGGAAAAGGTGTTGATTCGTGATCGGAGTGCTTAGAAAACCGGATGGAGGTAGGGTCAGCTCATCTTGTTGGAGTGTTTCGCACTTCCACACAAGATAGATGTTCTCCACCTCTGCTACACCTGCAAAAACACAGCAAACAAGGGTTAATCACAGCAAGGATAAAGAAGAAACGAAAAGAATTGAAACGGGAGATGAATCAATGCTTGAGTTTCAAGCAAAAATCAATCTTCAAGGCAAATGAGGTGAGATGAAGGTTGGAAGGAGGGCTGGAGCTAGAATCACAATGGGAGGCGTCAATTCCAATGCCAAAGACGTCTAGGGCTCAACCAAAAAGTATATTTATACTTTTGGTATTTTGCAAAAATAGTGTTATAAAAAATATATTTTCTATGCGCCACTTTTTGGAGGGGTTTCTGCAAATCTTTTGTAATTGGGTATGGATATGCGTGTGGGTTGGATTTGGGCTCTCTAATGATTGGTCCAAGGTCCAAAACAGTCTAATTGGGTCGGATATGGATCCAATCCACCTCGAAGTTCATGCCCGAACACTAAAATAGCCATAACTCTTTCATTTTAACTCTGATTTTTCTGAGATTCGAACCACAACCCCTTGACATCCAAATACATCTAAACATGGGTTTTAAACCTTAAACTCGCCACAAAATACATGAATAACTCGCTAACATGATGTGCATTTCATGCATCATCACCCTTCTTTAGGATGGTTGCTACACTGGTCTACCTTGAGGTGTATGCAAGGGTGACACTCGCTTGACTTCGAGCTTGTTGAGCCTGTTGAGGACCTCGAGTCTATTATTAGGAGAGCACATCAATCTGGCTCCATAGTTGAGGATCAACAATTGACTTGTCCCTTGAGAGAGTATTTTATTCTCAATAAATATGCTCTTGCCTTCTACATCACTAGACCCGTTGTAAGAGCACCACAGTTCGAGATTATGACCAGTATAATCCAAATGTTACCATCCTTTTATGTCCTTAGCAATGAAGACCCCTACCATCATCTCGATGAGTTCCTTGAGACCTGCTTTGCGGTACATATCAACAATTTTGAGGATGACACATTGAGGTTGACGTTGTTTTTGTTCTCCCTCAAGGACAAAGCCAAGCACTGGCTGAAGGCCTTAGATACAGTTCAAATTACCACTTGGAAATATATGTAACAAGAATTTCTCAAGAAATACTTCCCAATGGATAAGATGAACCAGTTTAAAAAAGCCATCACCAACTTTTCTCAGATTGAGAGAGAACAATTCCATGAGACTTGGGAGAGGATGAAAGATCTTCTCTGAAAGTGCCCCCACCAGCAAGTGCCTCGTTGGAAACTAGTGCAGTACTTTTACGATGGCCTGACCGAGAAGGACAGAAAGATCATTGATTCTTCATGTGGGGGCACGTTCATGCTCAAGAGCAAGAACGAGGCATGGGTCTTGTTTGAAGCGTTGAGTGAAAATGCTATGCACCATGCCATGTCATCGAGACTTGATAAAACCACATCTGTTTTTAGTGATCCTAAAAAAAGAAGGATTTATGAAGTTGGGTACGAACATGAATTACAAATCAAAGTGGACCAGTTGACCAGGAAAGTTGATCAATTACTGGCCAACCCAACTTTATTAAATCACGTAGAAAAAGTGTGCAAGCTATGTGCTAGCCCTGCACACTATATTTTGGACTCTCCGACAGTGCCACTCTATCCTGAATTCGTTCAGAAGCAAGTGAGTGCTACCCAAGATTTTGCCAAACCGGTGCATGATCCATATGCACCCACCTATAACCCAGGATGGCGAAATCACCCCAAACTTTGCGTGGAACAATCCACAAACCATACCCCATCTGCCTTCCCAAACACAACATAGACCAGGTAACCCCCCACAAGGTTACCCGCGATCCACATTCCCACAGGCCCCTCCCCAGCTTAGCTTGCCTTCTCCTCAAGAGCCCACATTGAGTTAATCTTTTTAGGAGAAGCTTCTCAAGGCCTTCTCTGACATCAAGGCCAACCTCAGATCCCATATGCAGTCGATAGCCCACGACCTATGCATTCTTCTTCATATATTCTTAGAGCCATTTTTCTCAAGCTTTGAAAAAATTGAATGATTTTGGCAAGCGGGGGGCTAGAATGCACAAAATGCTTGACATATTTAAGCATATTCACATAAATCTCTCCCTGTTGGATGCCATAAAACAAGTTTCTGCCTATGCAAAGTTCTTTAAGAACTTTGCATGCAGAAAAGAAAGTCAAGATCACTGCCCAACAAGATCTTTTTGACTGAACAAGTGAGCTCTATGTTTCGACACCAAACCCCACCTAAATTGAAGGATCCTGGGGCACCGATCATCTCTTGTGTCATAGGAAACATGACCATCGAGCATGCATTGTTTGATCTTGAGATAAGTGTGAATATACTGTCAGGTTTTCTTTATGATATTTTTGGGAATGAGGATTTAAAACCTACCATGACCATCTTACAATTGGCCGACAGGTCTACCAAGCTTCCTTGGAAAATCTTGAAAGATGTGTTAGTCAAGGTTGATGACTTTTATTTTCCTATTGATTTTCTCATCCTGGACATAGAGGGCATTGATGTCGCTCACCAAACCTCCATCATTCTTGGCAGATCATTCTTGGCCACTGCCAATGCTCGTATTGATTATCGTACTAAAAAGATGGATGCAATAAGCGACTGCAGATAAACATTTTTTATGTTGCTACGAGAACGAGAGGAAATGATGAATGCTTCCATGTGATGGACGTTAAATGGAAGCAATCCAATTTGTTGTTGGATACTTGCATGCATAAAAAATTGGTTTATAGCTCACCATCATGTGAGAATAGTCTTCACGTGGAGACTAAGCTCATTCCTAGCAGACTAGAGAGTCATTACAGGGCCCAGAGGTGTAGAGTTGGAGGAAATGTTGTGGGCAAGGTCATAGATGAAATCATTTTTCTCAGACCTCCCAATTGAGCATGATTTTACGTTAATTGATCTCATGAATGATGAAGGGTCACCAGAGATCCGTCGAGCTGAAGACGTAAAATTTAGTGTTCTATGAGTGGCAACCCATATCAGTGTTGTGATATTAGTAGTTTTGTTGTTTTTCTGTCATTTTTTGTTCATGAGCATGAATGTTAGATAATGTATGCATTGTATTTTGTGCATTTTATGAGTTATAAACATTGAGACATGTGAAATCTCGATAGAGCCAGTATAATGCCACATCAGGTAAAACTCAATAGTGCGAATCAGGTGACTTCTACTACTTTTATCCTATTTTTCTGTTTCTCATGTGCATTCATATAGTTTCATGCAAGCATGGGGGAGTGCCACTAAGAATAGTGTCATTCAAGAATGGGGGAGAGTGTAGTTTGCATACCCAAATATTTTTCTATCTTTGTACTTGCATATTAATGAAAACTCATAAAAATTGGGCTTTTAAGAAATGCGCTTGATCTTATATGAATGCTTTATATAATCTAATGTTTTTAGAGAATTTTTAAGCCCCATAAATTTTTTTCCGACACTAATATAGAAAAACCGTGGTTACTTATGTGGATTTCAAAGAAATGACGATAGATGCATGCTAGAGTTTATTTTGAATCACAAGTATGAAAATGCACAATTTACCTTTTGAAAAACTAAGCAAATGAACAAAAATAGTGAAAAGAAGAGCGCAAAAAGTAAAAAAGAGCATATGTGTAGTTGTTTGATGTCTTCGTATTCCCCAACAACTGGACTCAGACACCAGTTAAAGTGTTTGATTCTCATGTCAAAAAAGATAACGAAGTAAATCACTTCTTTGTCTAAGTTAATATATGTGGCTTATTTTGTTCGAGCAAGTAGAGCTTGAGGGGTGTTTACATTTGGTGCCCTAAAGTCATCTGGCTCGAGAGCCACCTGTCTGAAAGCCACTGGCCCGAAAGCCCGTTACATGGACTTTATAGAGAGCCTAATAGATGTTGACATTACACATGATAAGAAACAAGCTATACATAAAACTATAAAAATGAAAGGTCTACTGACTCAAGCAATTAAGTCTGAGGGATACTTTATATCTAGTGCCCTAAGATCGTCTGGCCTGGGAATCACTAACCCAAAGCTCATTATACGGGTCACAAAAATTGAAAATTTGAAATAGTACTCAACAAAAAGAAAGTAAAAGTGTAAAAAAATTAAAAATCTAGAAAAAGAAAAAGAAAGAGCATAAAAGAAAAACACTGCTTAGGAATAAGTATTGAGAAAACCTATGCAGAAAACATATGAGTGAGGATAAGTAAATAATGACATGCATATATTTGACTTTTTGAGAATAATGCATAGATAATTATGGTTTTTTTAGAAAAGTAAAAGAAACAGTTTTACTCTGTGGTGGCAGGTAAAAGATTCTAATTATGTTTCGAAAGTATAATTGCATGAAATATTTGTGAAAACAAACTCCTTAATTGTCTAATGATTCTTGAATTGAAATCTTTATGAGTACATAACATAGATGTTTGTAGGTAGCATCACTACAAACCCTCACGAGACTTTACTCATCTACTGAGGTAACCTAGGGGTTTAAAGGGCTTGTTTCATATGCTAAATGCAACCGTGATTCCTACAAAAGTGAGTTAGGTTTTTGCTTTGTTTAGTTTGTCTTTTGCTTTTTGTTCAAGGTCAGTTTGCTCTAGGACTAACAACCGATAAGCATGGGGAAATTTAATCATGCATATATTTTATATTTTATTCATACTATTTTATGTATGATCCAGTAGAAAATTGCATTAAAAACTCATTCTTATTAGTCTTTTTGAGAAACAGATTTTAAATTGAAAATAAAGGAAAAATCATATATTTAAACTCTTCCCTATATTTTTTAGTATTTTGATTAGTTTACGACTTTTTAATTTATAGTTTAATTAGATTATGAGTTTTAATAATTATTTTATTTGATTTAGAAGTGTCCTCTCTTTGAAAACACATTTTTCTAGAGGAGGTCCTTTAAAATTTTTGAAAATTAATCAGACCTCTTCTGAAAAATCGTGTGACCTAATTTTTCATTATAAATACTATTTTTCTAGCCATGGAAGGTGTCTTCTCTTTTGGAAAACATGTCCTCTGTCTTCCTCGCCCTCTTCTCTTCTTCCTTTGTTTCACTCTTGGCCGATTCCTCCCTCGGTTCTTCCTTTCCCCCTTGTTTCGTCTTGCTTCTGATTCCTGCTATTGTCGGCTTCTCCTTGTCCCCATCGTCGAAGGTACATACAACTCATAGGAGAGACCACGTTCTTCTTTTCAACCCCTCCATCGAAGGTAAATCGTAAGGTTTGCTTCTTCTCCCCCATCTCTGTAGTTACTTTAAAAGCATTGCATACATCATACTCTATTTCAACATTGTTATTGTGTATTAGAATAATTTGATTTTTCGTATTCTTATATTTCAGCATATTAGATTAGAGCATACACATCGTAGAAATCCCTTGTTGCTGGTTTTATTATTATATTCAAGTTGTGTTTGATTGTTTAGGTAGCGTAGATTAAATTTTTTTACATCAGCAATACAAGTAGCATAGCGTAAAATTTAGTGAACAGTCATTTTTTTACCTGCATAGAATAGGTTGCATATCGTTTTGTTACACTTTGCTGCAATTTCTTTGACGTGATCAACAACATTTGCATGAAACATGAGTCACACTTGGTCGATATTTTTGTTGCAGTCTGGTTTTTGAGCTTAGAGTTGATTTAAAAGTCATGCATATCAGCATTGAAGCTACAACATATGCACAAGATCACCCCAGTCAATCTGCATGCTCCAAACATTCAAACGAGATAAATCCTTGAGATTCAATAGAATTGAACTTCATAGTTTTCTTTACGGGATCGAGAATATTTTTTTTAGCATCATCCAATGGTGCAAAACACGCAGATTCCTATGTGATCAGTCAATCAGTCTAATTAGTTATTTTAACTGCAGCAATTATTCATAGATATTCATCTAGTTTAGTTCTTTTCTCTTTAATCTGTATCTTCGTTAGGTTTATTATTGGCTTATTGCGTGACATTAAAATTTAGGGAAGTTGTTTCAATAGTTTTTATAGTTTTATAGATAAATATTTCATAATCAATACTAGTTCCAGTTTCCTTTCTTGAATCAGTGGTAAGTAAGTCATTTTAGTCCATTATCTGTTTAGTTAGATTGTAATTGACTAGTTTTGGATTCACGTCTTTAGTGATTAGTTACTTTCTCCCTTATTTTTCTTCAGCTAGTCTAAGTTCACGATGTTATTATTTTTTATTAGTTTATTTTAGCTATTTTCAAGTCATTAGGTTATTCCATGTTACTTTGTTTATTTTGAATTCATTAGTTTCATAATTTGTTACATAGTTTGTTAGTTTATTTTGCTATTTTGGCTTTTAGTGAGTTAGTTTGTTACATGATAGTTTATTATTAGTTGATTAGACTCTTGTTTTGTTGATTTTTTATTCAACTAACATTAAGTTTTTGTCTAGTTTTGTTTGTTTGTTTTTTTGTTTCGTATTTGTGTTTTTGCAGAAAGGTATTTAGACATGCGATGAGCCCTCAAAAGTACCCTCAAAGAGCCTTCTAAGATCCCTAAAAGGTCTTTAAAGCCCTTCAGAGAGCCCCTTAAGGGTCTCCAAAAATTCAAATAGGCAAGAAAAAACATAAATCAAAGGCATCAAAAGAGACTAGAAGCTCAAATATTGAAGACCCTTCTTCTTTTCTTTTTAGCTTAGGATTTATTTTATTTATTTAATTTATTAAGTTTGTAATAAGGCCACTTAATTATGTTTATTTGTTTAAGACCTTCGAAGAGGGTCACACTCTTAGTTAATTAATTCTTTTATTTTTCAAGGCAGTAAAGAGTAGATTAGTTTTCTGTGTAATACAAAATGTTTCTCCTATTCCCTGAGTTTGACCCGAACTCCACCACTCGTGCGAGCCCGTTTTTATTATTTGGTGTCTAGCTTGCATAAATTATTTTCATCAAAAATATCTTTTAAAAATCTATTTCAAAAACTTACATGAGTTCATATCCAAACATGCGATCCAAATCAATATTGGATTCAAAACTTCTGTTTGGATCTGAACCTAACTCATCTAAGATCCATAAAACCCTGAGTCACCCCTGAATCCCTGAGGGTCACTATAGTAGTACCTGGCACCCCACTGGGTTGGGCGTGATCCCTATGCCTCTCCTGGAACATGGTTTGGGTCCAAAATAGAGTCCGGTCAACTAAACTCTCAAATTTTGCCTGAATTTAAAATTGATTTTAACCTAAATTTAAAAGTTAAACTAAATCAAAATCGCAAGTGTTACAGAACCCTTCCCTACCATGGCGATTTAAGGGGACTTTGTGTTCTAATGCATATGGCAGAGTTTGAGTTACATTTGTATGCCTATAGTAGTGCACCTATGATGTTTCAGTCTGAGGGATGTCATAACGACGTCTCAAACTCTGGTGCTAGTCTCTTGTTCTCTTGAGGATAAAATGTCGAAAATACAAATTGTATAAATAGAAACTACTATCTTCCCCAAAAGAAGGAAAAGCTTTGGGGAAACACACTTTCAAAATGTTGAAAACTTGATTCCTTTTAAGCTATGTTTGGGAGCCTTGAATCGGAGGTTGTGTTGTTGTGTCGGCCATGCTCTCATACTCTATTGTTGTTTGGATAGAATGGTGTTGCTAAAACAATGCATTGCACTTTTAAACACCTTTCATGAGAGGATGTTTTTGGCAACTCCATCTCTCAACACCACACATTATCCAAACGATATTTTGGAATACATTGAAACCACGTTTTCATCCCATTGCAAGGCTCCCAAACATAGCCTTAGTGAAAAGCTTGATTTCTCCTTGTTTCCTAAATTGATTCCCTTTCGGTTCCTTAACATTTCTCTCTCGCTTATTGCCATGTCTCACTCGTTTGTCCCTCACTTTCTATGTTTTTCATATTAAAAAATAAAAATATTTTTATAACAATCTTGTGTGTTGGTTTTATATCTATATATATTTATATTTGTGATTAAGTCATTTCTTATTTGCTTTTGCCCTATGTGTTTTCTTTTTCATTTTTCATGCACTTGCATGATAGTTTCACAAGTGCATCTAGCTTCCCACTTCATAATAATTTTTACCCATTGCTTCTCACATCCATTTTGTTTCCTAGTAACTATGGTCTAGCCACATAATTGGGTTTAGATAACAAGGTTTAGCTTGGTGAGAGGGGGGCATTTTTCATCACATGAGAGCCTAACTAAGGTTGCAGATTTTGTTGTATTCAAATCCAATGGGGGACCCAAAGTATATGTGACAATACTAGATCTAGAAAAAAAACAATAAAAACTAAGGGAGAAGGTGCTCTCATTTGTCTTAGGTTTGACTCTTACCGGCTTGCTAGCTCCTTTAATTGGTGGGCTCCATAAGGGCTTAGGTGTCGGTGATTCCACCTATGTTTACGTGTATGACTCGGTCCTCGGCAGTCCTTCCTCTTAAAAAAAAAACAGAAAAAAAAACTAAACTCTTTACAAGTAAAAAGTAAAAAGTAAAACATAAATCCATATTCGTATTTTATCATAATTTGTAGGACCCATATCCAGAAATAATGTAATGGATTAGGATCGAATATCCGATTATCTCTGATTTGTTTGCCTCCCTAAATAAGGCTGTCAATAGATCCACTTTGTAATAGATCCACTTTGTACTGGGTACCCAACCTGACCTCAACCCTATTGTTATTGTTGTTGTTGTGCTATGAAATTGCCTACCCGAACTGACTCGACAATATGTGGGCTGGATATGGGTCATGATTTTTGCCGGGTACTCGATCTGACTCATTTTTTTGCTGGGTACTTGACCTAACCTAGCCTTTTTGCTGGGTACCTGACCCGACCTGAGTATTATATATCTTTTTTAATACAAATAAAATTTTAAATATGCTGGTCTAGGTATAGGATTCTATTTTCGTGATCCGATAGAACCCAAACCCGGTTATACTTGTATGGGCAGGTCCGGATCAACCCTGACCTGACCCGTTGACAGCCCTACCCTAAAGCCATAGGGTTTTGGGGGCGTCCTATATAAAGGACCGATCCGCGAGGGTTTTCATTTCCTTGACGAGACGAGTTCGCGCGAAGAGGAAGGAAGAAGGAGCGAGGGGTCCTCACATACCTCCTACGGTGAGACTCTCTCTCTCTCTCTCTCTCGATTTGTGTACTCTTTGGAAGCGCTTTTGTTTCGGTGTTTTTGGGCTATTTTTGATATATTTGCGAGATCATTGTTGTTTCATAATAATTCTCTCTCCCTTCAACAGTTAAGTTTGGTTTACTCTCCAGAAATTATAACTTTTTGGTTTTCTTGGCTATTTTTATGCGGGCCTATGAGATGCTCGTTACTTTGTTTTAATTTCGGTTTTCTATGGGTTGAGCTTTGCTTTCTGCTTGGAGTTTGTGAATTTTAGCTGGATTTTTGGATGTTTTTGATACTGGATCCATTCTTCTATGTCGCTGAACTTTTCACGTATCCGAAGGTGAAGATGACAACCATTCCCGATCCTCTTCTTTGGGAGATCGTGAAGAAGAACAACTCCTTCCTCGTCAAGCAGTTTGGGAATGGTTCAGCGAAGGTTCAGTTCAGCAGGGAAAAGAACAACCTTTACAACCTCAACTCCTTCAAGTATTCGGGTAAGGCTTGCTCTTTGCATTGTTAGTTGTGGATCGGCATTGTAGGCTGTCATCATATTTGTTTGCGATTATGGGTTTGACGTTTTTTCTTATTGAATCATGGGTCATGGGAAATTAGAGAGTTCTTGTGGAAGTAGTGTCTGGATTTATAATGTTCATATTTGCTGCTTCATCTGTCTCCGAAGTTTTTGGTGGTACATGGCATCCACATGCTTTGCTTGTGATTTGTTTGTCTTAATTGTTTTGTTGTACTCTTCGGAGGTAGGGTTGCTGTCATGCTGCGTGATTTTTTTTATTGATTGCATCTCTTGCTATAACATGGATTCGAGTCCCATTGCTGGGGACGGGGCCAGTTTGTGTATTGTCGGAAGGAGAAATGATTTTGATTTCACACACGAACGGTTGAGTGGTTGGGCTACACCAGGTCATTTCTCAAGGATAGTAGCTAAGCCTTGTTACTACTGTTTGGATCTGGGACCTACATGCTGATGTTCATGATGTCAATATCCACCCCCCGTTTATTTGGAGGATATATCACTAAACTTATTTAAACCACATTTATCTATCATCATTCTTTGGCTGAGTGGCATGTATTTCCTTAGTGCCTGCTTATACAATTATGAAGCATGGTGCTGAGTGATCCTATTCCTACTTACATTGATCCAGTTCATGAGTGGTTTGGCCAATAGTGTGTCAAGAAATATTGAATGGCAATGTAGGCAGGGTATTTCTGGTAAATAGATAACGTTTGGATTTTTTCAGATTTTTGGTTGACTAGTGATTTGCAACTTTATGGGACTGTTTTTTGGGAATGCCTTGAGATCAAGTTTTTGTTTTCCCCTGGCCATTGTCTGAACTGTTTGTGCCAATATGGAAGTTTAACAGTACCCTGAAACTAGCCACAGATGTAGGGGTCTCTATTCATAATTGGTATTTATCTCTCATGTATTTTGCTGCTACTGGGTTTGTCAACGTCCCATGATCATGAATTTCTTGTGCGTTAAAGATTGTTGTTGCTTTTCTTATCATAATTAACTTACTGTTTGCATTTAAGAATGACCATTTTTCTTCCTTTGTGTGAGAGCATTTCCTTTCACCTCTTTTTCTCTTTATACTTATGCTTTTTTTTCATGGGTTCTGCTCTCAGTATGTCTAAATGTGATTACCAATGTTGTGGTTATGATCCTTTCCACTTTGTGTTTACTTTTTCTTCATCATTTGTATCTGGAGTTTGATTTTTTGTGAATGCTCTGGTTAATTGGTGTAAACTTTTTTATTTATTTTATTGTGAAATGATTGTGGTTTGTTGTTTCACATAATTGATGCTCTAAGATTTACTTATTACTGCAAATCTTGTTCAGGAAGTAAGCTTGTCAAGATGATGACTATTCCCGTTTTGTGTGTTTACTCATTTATTATTATTGTTATTTTTGTTAGGATTGGCAAACAAGAAGACTGTGTCTATTCAACCTGGTGGAACAGACCTTTCTGTTGTGCTGTCAACAACTAAAACCAGAAAGAAAAACAAGCCTTCTTCTGCTCAACACAAGTCTGTTATGAAGAAAGAGTTCCGTAAAATGGCGAAGGCTGTTGTTAACCAGGTTTGTGACTTTTAGTCCACTGTTATTTCAAAGTTCTATTGTCTGTTATTTTTTAATATTTTATGGCTTGCCTGGGCAAAACATGTTGCTGTTCTATACCTGTGTTTGCAATTTGTCAATGAAGAGCAAAATATTAGTTCATAGTATATTGTTTTATAGAGGATGATCTTTATCTCTAGTTCGGAGTCTTGAGTCTTGTTGATAGGTTTATTTGTTGCCTCGTAGCTTTGAATAGAATCATGGTGGTCCGTAATGATACAACCTGCAACTAAGGGCACTTGAGAAAGTTGGCTGTGTCACATGATGATGATTGAGTGCGAATAGGTAGGGAATAAAACATCAGAGCATATTTATGAATATTTTAATTACAGACACAATAATATTTTCACAATATTACTTATGTTTTAAAAATTGCAATATACTAAAAGGACTAAAAATGCATAATTTTATGGTTTTTCCAAACTATTGAACATTTGATAATATGGTGATGTTATCATAACGCTATCATGATATTTTTATGTTTTTTACTTTTATTATCTTTATATCATTTAAAGTTTTAAACACAATTTTTCCTTACACTGTATTTTTTATATTCTAAATTCTCTTTTAACTTTTTTGTGCATTTTTTTGCACAATATTACTAAAACTTTTTTTTTTCTTTTTTTTTCTTTTTTTTTATATTTTAAACCTTTCAATGTCAATCCAATCTCATGAAGAAGCTCCGTCTCAATCTGGTCTGGCCAGATTGGCCTATTGAGGAGTGGGGTGTCGCCTCCATTTGAAAGATTCGTTTTGCTACTTGAGATTTGAAGAAGAGCAAAACATGGTGAACGATATGGCATTTATGGATCTTACTAGCATGGTGGCATATCTGGAAGGAGAAAATTTGTAGGATTTTCCATAGGCAGAAGGTTCTTTTGCTGATCTTGCACAATCAAGTTTGAGCACAAATTCAATTCTATGCTACAGAAAAATGGAAGGGTTCAGTCATTGGATAGGATCCAGCAGGATCAGGAGCAGCTCTACTTAAATGTCATCACTTTCTGTTTTTATCACTTGTTCCTTTTCTTACTTTTTTCTGTTTTGTGCTTACCAGAGTGACATCTTGTTATTGTCTACTGAACCATTTTATTGATAGAGATCTCTTCCCATTCAAAAAAATATTCTGCCAATATTTATCAAAAAATATAGTATCCTACCCATGAGGGCTCCATTCGTCTCGTTAGGGTGACTCACGAATGTCATCAAGTTGATGAGATATGAGTTTGAAACCCACGTGTTCATCCTTTGCTGCAAGGAAGAAGCTGTGTGTACTCCCTGGCGGACAAGGAGGACCCTGGGGTTTTATGCCAATCTATGTCACATGGGTGCGGGTGCGGGGGTGCGGCACTTTCAAAAACCTAGGGTGCGGGGGTGCGGCAGGGGCAAAAATGTAAAAAAAATTATATATATATATATATATATATATATATATATATATATATATATATATATATATATATGTCACATGGGTGCGGGTGCGGGTGCGGGTGCGGGGATTCGGCACTTCCAAAAAACCCGGGTGCGGGGATGCGACAGGGGCAAAAATGTAAAAAATATATATATATATATATATATATATAATTTTGAAGTTTTAACAGTTTAACATTTAACAGTAGATGGGGGAGGGGCTCGGCCCCTCCTGTGCCGAAAAACGAGGGAGCAGGGGAGGCTCAGCCCCTCCCCTGCCGACCCAACAAGAGACCGAGAGAGGGGGGGGGGTGCTCGGCCCCTCCCCAGCTGACCCAAGAAGAGAGTGAGAGACATACCTGCGAGCCGAGAGGAGGAGCCGAGAGGAGGAGTCTGGGAGGCGGAGCTGGGGGCGGCGGCGCTGGGGGCGGCGACGCTGGGGGCGGCGGCGCTGGGGGCGGCGACGCTGGGGGCGGCGGAGCTGGGACGGCTCGAGCTCAGGGGGAGAGAGAGGAGAGATTAGGGCAAAAAAAAATTTTTGCCCTAATCCTCCTTCTTTTCATCGGGGGGAATTTTTTTTTTCGCCCAAAAAATGTGGACAAAAATGACCCTGGGTGCGTTGACCGCACTCAGGGTCGTGTTGACCGCACCCGGTGCCGCACCCGCACGCGATCCCGCGTCGCGTCGCGTCGACGCGGGTGCGGCATCTGTTTTGCCGAGTCCCTGTGACATATATATATATATATATATATATATATATATATATATATATATATATATATATAATTTTGAAGTTTTAACAGTTAACAACAGTAACACTATTATATATATATATATATATATATATATATATATATATATAAGAGAAACCTTGACAGTTTCAAGGTTGGCATAGTCATGGCATAGTCAGATAGACCATTTTCTTAGTCAACTATATGTCTTGGACTGGTCAAAACAGGGGTACATTAACCAGTTTATATGAACATATACATGCTTGAGTGATTCAATGTAACTTCATATTTCTAACATTAAACCTTCTGCAGCATGTGTCATTAAATGAGTTATGAAACGAACTGCAGCAGAATTATGACCATGCAAGTACAAACACATATAAGCATACACCTGTACGAAGAGCAACCAGCAAAAGAACTTGAATGAAGAGAATACCTTGTGTTTCTTGAAACAGGAAAGTGAGCAACTGCACCTTAAAATATTGACAAATCAATAACTTCTGTAACTTGGTAGATCTTATAATCCTATGAACTGAACTTAGATAATGAATCAATCCCAAAAAAAATAAATTAAACCCATTACATGCCCATAACATAGCAACACATTTTAAGCAATGGTTGATAGAACGACTTTTCAAAAAAGATGAAAGTAACATTTGACCTTAAGTCATCAAGCATAAGCAACTAATAAAATAGATTGTAAACGAAATAAAAAATCAAGAAGCTCCACAAAACCCATTTTAGCATAGAATCAAAAGCCCCAAAATCAAATAGTCAAAGATCCCCAAAAAATAAATACAAATTTCATTAACTATATACCTCTATAGCATGATCAATTCATCGAAAAATTTAGGAATGCCCAAACCCCACAAATAACATTATTGAAAAAATTTCAGAATGCCCAAAACCCCCAAATAATATTATTGAAAATTTTTCGAAATGTCCAAAAATCCTATAAATAAAAAGTTAAAAACCCTAGATGCTAATGACCTACATATAATACAATCAGAGAGAAGAGAGACAACGAGAGTGACGAAGAGCGAGTGAGAGTGAGAGCGACGGAGAGGAGAGACTGTGAGAGTGACGGAGAGAAGAAAGACCGTGAGAGAGAGAGCAAGTCGGAAGGAGACATACCTGAGAACAGAGGAGGAGCGGCAGGAAGGAGTCAGAGATCGTTGGCATCGACATCAGGCTTCAGGAGGATTTTGCCCTAATCCTCCTTCTCTCACTCGCTTTTCATCGGGCGAAAAAAAATAGTCTAAAAATTGGACCTAAATGACCCTGGGTGCATTGACCGCACCCGGTGGCGCACCCGCGTCGCGTCACGTCGACGAGGGTGCGGCACCTGCTTTGCCGAGTCCCTGTGACTTAGATGCCAATGTACTTGGTGAGCAAGGCGCTTTTTTCCCAGTTATCGAAAAATCAATAGTATTCCGAGATTTTTCCTTGCCAGGATCTATCTGATGCTGAATATGTGACTGGCATGGACATATTAGGTAGTCATGTTATGTGAATATGTTATTTGGCTCTTACCTGAATGTAGCATGTTATATGAATGAGCTATTATTTGGGAATCATAATTGGATCGATAAGTGCATTCATTCAATGACTGCCTTTGATATCATATTCATGTTGGTAAAGAAGAAACACAAATTCGGCGGATAACCAAAAGTGTAAGAAGGTTTTCTTTTACTGATCACTTTAGTTTATACATCTTTCTGATTCATTCAGAAAATTAGGTTTTTCGTTGTTGTTTTTTTTGCAAGGTTTCTTATTACTCTTTATTTTGTACTTTCCAAGTTGTTTAGAATTACCTGTTTTCCGTATTTATTTAGTTATCTTTTATCATAACAAAATCACAAACACATCATTCATGTGATTCGATCTCAGTGGGTTAGAGGGGTCCATGTAGGTAACTAGTTTGTGGACCCTTGTGATATTCTCACTAAAGCTGATGTTTTTTTGGTTATGCTTGTAAGAAAGTGGTCTGGACATGAATTTTAACATCTTGACGTCTATGTCACCTGGGTGCGGGTACGGGTACGAGTACGGAGGTACGACATGTCAATTACAAAAAATGTGGGCACGGGGACATGGCTATATATATACTATGTCACATGGGTGCGGGTACGGGGATTCGGCACTTCCAAAAAACCCGAGTGCGGGGGTGCGGCAGGGGAAAAAATGTAATATATATATATATATATATATATATATATATATATATATATATATATATATATATATATATATATATATATATAAAGGGGGTCTTGGGGTTCCCCCGGCGCGGGTCCATTTCATAGGGCACCCACACTCTTCCCACATCCCCCCACCAAACAATAATTCTTTGTCGAAGAATACTTTACTGATGTAATCTCCTCCCCACCCCTACTGGTTTACCTTACTACTATTATTATATTCTTTTTCCTTGTAATACTTTTTACATAAAAGGTTAATGTCGGTCTTTCTATAACTATAGGAGAGGGCTAACTGGCTAAGGGCTGTTCATGTTTTTACGACAGTCAGCATCAAGTTGTGGAGGCGAAAGCGACCTTACAATGTGCTTGGGATGCCCGTCAATCATGAATGCGCCCTTGGGTCTCGGACCGTTCAAGTTAAATCCCTCATCCGTCCCACCTCCTCCTGGCCAACATAGAGCCCTTCACGGAAGGCCCTGGATTAAATGGTCACGTGAACAAGGGGCTTTCAGTTGCCCATGTGACTGGGGGCCCACACCTCTGTAGAAACCATTATTATAAAACTCCTTGGGGTTTCCCACACACTTATTAGGTTGTCAGATTTATGTTGACGTATCTGCATTCGATTGAGAAGCTTGATGAAGAGTCGTCTTACGTGGCGCGCATTGGTTCCGTTAAGAAAAAAAAAATTTAAATTTCGCAGCCCATTTCACATGGCAAAATTTAAAAAAAAAATCAAAAAAATAGACCAAAATGACCCTGGGTGCGTTGACCGCACCCAGGGTTGGGTTGACAGCACCGGGTGCAGCACCCGCACCCGCACCCGCGTCGCATCGCGTCGACGCGGGTGCGGCACATGTCTGGCCGAATCCCTGTGACATAGTATATATATATATATATATATATTAAATATCACATAAATATAAAATAAATTTAAAATAAACCGAATATAATCTAAATATATATGCTATATCTAAAATATAATTATAAATTATAAATTTAATACAAACTTGTATGTACAGAGGGTAAAATGGCGTGTCCAGGTGTCGATGCATGTCGACATGGGTAAGGAGGGCAAAATAAAGTGTCCGTGTGACATAGCTTGATGTGTGGTTGACATAATCCTGAGTTGAAGGCTTTATGTACTTGTGATAGCTGTTGTTAGGTCTGAATGTAGTCTATTGGTCGGAGGGACTAAACTTGGCGTGGGTTTTTTGTGGTCAGATGTACATAGATTGAACCTGGTTGAGCTTGATTATGCCCCAGAAGTAGGTTTTGGTTATGAATTTATGTTGGATTGGTGTAGATTGAATGAGTATGCAAATTGGATTGAACAATTTATGTTGGGTTGGCTTAGAGTGTTGCAGAAGCAAGAACATTTTTGGTCCCAGTCCAGGTGAAATCAAGATTGATGAAAGTTGACAGCAGTGTTATCAGTATCATATCGTATTGTATGATACAATACGGCGTATCGCAGTATCGCTGGTCCATGTGATATGATATACCACCTTGAACCTTTAATGTGATACAATACTGTATTCAGTTATTTTAAGTTTTATTTTATTTTTGTATTATTTGATTGTTATAATTCATTAATTTGTTTACTCAAAACCGTTTTCTTTTTTGTTATCTAATGTGATTCTTTAATAGTAATTAGTAAACCTTTTGTTTTTGTTAGTTGTTTGTTTGTTACAATATCATTTCACGTTATAGTAGTACATGTGTGTGTTTAATTGTTTACAATGCTTAAAATTGATTTCTATTTTTTCTATTTTTTCTATTTTATTCAATGTTTTTTTTTGGAAAAAATTCTGATTTTTTTTCTGATTTTTAAAATATGATTTTTTCTGTATCTTATGATACGGTGAGATGCACCAGTATCACCAGCCCTTCCAATACGATAATTACAACATTGGTTGAAAGTATACATAAATTTGGATTAAATGTTCTGAGTTTATTGTGTGTATCTACATTTTAGAGATGCTGCCTATCTGAGAACTAGGTTTTTTTGTGGTTTCATGAAAGAAAACCGGTGGTTGAATTCTTATGATGCATGTGATACATCCAGTATGTGACTAATATTCGGCTGTTAGGATCATCCTAAGACATTTGGAACAATGTCTGGCCCCAGGATTGCTGAGTTCATGTTCTCGACCTTGTAAAGCTGTCTGCAGGCATAGTGGTGTTTGCGTTTTTATCATTTAGTTACATGACATTAAATGGATCAATTATTTTTTTTTCCTGATCTATGTTTGCCTTGTGTTTTTCTTCTGCTCACACATCTTTTTGGGCCTGGTGACTATTTGGACTAAACCATCTGTCCCTCTTTGCGAGTTCAAAATCACTGGCAGAAGTTTGGTAGTGGAGTCTAAATCACACTAGGGTTGTGGTTCACTGTAGTTCTGGTAATTCTTGGTTTGGGGTTGCAGCTGATTTGGTTTAAACTTGTGTCAAGTCAATTCATGTTGCTGTTCCAATGCCTTTGCCTATTTATGTTGTTTGTGGAATGCATTTAGAGTTGCCTTTGCTGTGATGAAAAGCTAACAAGTAAGAAGAACCTTCGAAGAGGGTTACTTCAATGAAATATTCTTGTTACGCTTGGCTTCTGAGCAACTTTTTGGTCTATTCTTCCTCTTCTAGGTTCTTTGTTTTTGGTTTATCAAGAAGAACCTTCCAGTTATGTGTTGATATCGTGCTGCCCTGTTGGTGTGTTGCGGTATCCCAACTGATTTTGCTTCCTGTTAGTCATTGGGTCAAGTTGCCATATTTCATGCTATTGACTAATGAAAACTTGTTTCAGTGTCCTTTTGTTCACCTCAATTCCATTTAAGTAATTACTCTAGAAGTGCTTATCGACATTTAGTTGTAGTCGCTGCTTATGTTTAGTTGGTGGTCAGCTTATTTCTCTCCTTGTTATGTCAAATTTGGCATAATTTACTCTCAAATGCTGTTGTATCTTGACTTTTTTTCCATGAAGGACAGAGAAACCATCCTCAGGATTAGAGGCCTAGTTGCACTGGCTAAGCCTGCCGGACTTATGGTTCCTTTCGGCAAGGGGTTTGGCACTTATGGGAACGAAACCCTGACCACCCTTCTAGTGGTCATGGCCCCTTCCACTACACCAAACCCCTTGGGGCTAGTTGGATCTTGACTTGAAACAACAATGTTAAGGCGTTTTTATGTGTCTCTCTGTTAACTCTGCTACCTTCATTTGCAATACAGGTTTCTGACAACTACTACAGGCCAGACCTGACAAATGCTGCTCTGGCAAGGCTGAGTGCTGTTCACAGGAGCCTTAAGGTCGCCAAATCTGGCCCCAAGAAGAAGAACAGGCAGAACACTAAGATTTCCTTCAGAAAATGAAAATCAACGTAAATTTTGCTGCTTCTAGGGTAGACCTGAGACACAATATTGGTTTTTTGATGTGATGAGAAATTTCTTTCATTTCTTCTCTTGCTTTTATGTTTCTTTTGATATTGGGTAGTAGACCATGTGTTTGTTACGGATTCAACATCTGTTGCTTTACGAATGGTATTTAGTTACCTTTGTCAGAAATTCCCGATCTCCATGTGCTGGATCTGCTCCGAGTAAAGAAGAGCTGCCTGCTTGAACACGGGGAGCTTGGCAGCTTTTCAAGCGTGAATAGTCATGGAACACATATATTGAGCCCAAATTCAAACCAAAAACTTGGAGGAGTTCATCATATATTAGAGCATCGAGCTGAACAAGAAGAGCTGGATTTGGGACCAAGCGGGTTTGTGAGCTTGAGGCTCTGCCTCTGTGCCTCACGGAGGTATATAACCCATTCTCAGCAGTAACCCCCTTTGTTTGTGTTATCTATTTATTTATCCATTTTGGAACCTATATGCTTTAGTTTACAAGCCTGCTAGAACCAAACCATGTGTAGGTGTGTAGCAGTCTTTGTTCAGGCTTGGCTTATTAAAACATAGCGAGCTTGTACGATGGGTTCACCGGCTGAACATGTACCTATTTCACAAAGCTCAAATGAGATCTAACCGAAATGAACCGAACCAAGTAGCAAGTGCTTTTGTTCATTCACTCGTGCTGCATTCGACTGCTCGTAGAAGATCCAAGTTGCAAGTGCTTTGTTCGATTACCAGTGCCGCGTTGGAGTTTGTGAAAGAAACTTTTGAAGGATTATTTGCAAATGCATACCCGGTTCTCGGTGAGGGTTTTCCTTCATCACAAAAAACAGGTTATTTACAAGGCCATACCAAAAAAACAATTATAATTGGGATTCATACTCAAAAAATTGATAATTCAATTGCATGCCTCATTTGTTACTCAAATTTAGGATTTTCTTTTGAGATTTTGAAATTTTTTATTTATCTTGAGTTTTTTTAATATTGGCTAAAAATAAATAAATTAATATTTAATAAATATGTGGCAAAATAAAGAAAATAGAAAATGTAACGGGTTTAAGGTCTTTTCTAAAACTTTAAAATATGGGTTTAATTTATACGTTAAGACTTTACGAGACCTTTCCTATTCTCAACGCATTTAAAGCACTTAATTTCCAATATTTATTTTAATAAACCGTTTTCTATTATCAACTCTTTCCAAAGCTGCCTTGTTGAGAAAATCGTTCTATGTTTTTGGTGGATGAGATGAAGTTTTATTTCTATTAAATGGGAGAGAGAGATGAATTAAAAGATGGTTTAATGAAAATTTGTGGCCGCATAGTCGTTGAATAGACCTCTAAAAATATGATGATCTCACTCAGTCCAAATTAACTTTCAAGCTGATATCCGCCATACCTGCCATATGAACTTCCAACGTTTTCCTTTGAGATTCATATGCCACTCAGCCAAGGTGTCTCTAGGGAAGCAAATATCTATCCAATTAAAATTGAAGTCCCCCCTTGCACGGTTCAACATACTTCTCATAGTCACTCCCAAAATAAGTGCAATAGTGTTTCCTCACATTGGCATAAAATGCATCATGCATCGACATGCAAGAAAGAGTCCCCGCCTTTTGAGTGGCGTTTTGTGTTGATCTTCTCATATAGTATTTGCCAACCCAAGAGGAAACTTCTAAGAGGGATGCAATTTCCCCAAAATGCCTTCTTTGGAAGCCAATGCATCGTTGGGAACTGCAAAGCTTTATAAAAGGAGGGGACAACAAACTCCCCATCTGATGTTAACGTCCATCTTGGTTTATCCTCCTGTTGACTAATTGGAAAATGCAGCAATTTTTCCATGAGACTCGACCATTCTTGAAAAACCAAATTAGATGGGGACCTTCGTAGAACTATATCCCACTTGTTATCAGTTTGAGACCAAATGTCCCTGACGGACGAGAACTTCCCCCTTGAAGCTGCAGACAAGTTTGTGAAGGCATCCCTTAGCCTCCCATCTTCCCACCACTAGTCTTGCCAAAAGAGGGTGGCGCGGCCAACACCAAATACTGCACAAACATATTGACCAAATTCAGGTAAAATGTATGTAAGACCCACAAAAATTTCAGTAAATTTAAAGAAGACTTTATGAGAAAAATTTATTTCACTTGTCCAAGTTAATCGGTAGGTGTGATGAATTCAGGAGAGTGTCTAAGTTCTACATTTTTTTTAAGTATTGTGACAACTATGGTTCTGATTAATAATTGAAAAACATAATAATAATAATAAAAATAATAAGAAATTCAATCAATTAGCCAACCAAAGGAAAATAAAAAATTGGCTATGATAGTGGATTAATACTTTGATAAAAAATATATATTACCTAGATGCATTGACCAAAACTATGGTTGATGAAGACTTATACTAAGTATTAAATAAATTAAGTAAGCTTGAATTGGACCGGATCCAATTGGAGTCAGATCCAATTGGAGACCCAATATAAAATTACCTAATTAAGGATTTCTAAAATAAGAATAAATGAAATAAATATTTTAAAGTATAACAACTATATTAAATAATGTAATGATAGAGTTAGTTGGACTTAGTTGAAATGGAACCAACTAAGTCAACCAAGGGAGGGGGGGGGGGTTCAATTTTGCCTAGAGCAAAACTGTGTGAGGGAATGGTGAGACCCAAAGGGATCCTCACATGGGATCCCAAGGAAGGATATGTACTTTTTCAAGGAAAAATAAAAGTAGTAAGGCATATGGTAAGGCCTTGTAGTAGCTTACCATTTTGGTAAAAATTCTCATATGACTTCAGAAAGAAAAAGTCAAACATGAAAAAACGTTTTTGGACTAGAGGGTTGGATCCATCTTTCTTCTTGTATGCACAACCATACATCTCACATGGCCTAAATTTTGCCTATAAATGCCTCTCAAAAAGTAGAGAAGAGTCATTCCTTGTCTCTCTTTCTCACATCCACCAAATTTTGGAGTCCCCCTCCCCCCCCCCTTCTTTTTAAGTATAGTGTGGGGTATTTTAGAGGGACTCCATTCTACACAAGTTTGTGGTAGAGGATCTTTATAAAAAGTCAAGCAAGATTGCATAAAAAAGTGTAAGTTAATCTTTCACTCATATAGTATTTTGAAAATATCATAGTTTATTCTCCTTTCCATTCATACATACATGCATTCTTATACTGCATGTGGGTGTGGACAATGATCTTCATAGGAAAAACCCATGAATGCATATACAAATGTTCTTTCTTCTATTAATATCATATTTATTTCAAAACCATGGTCGAAAAATGATATCCACCAATCTTAATGATGTTTCATCATTTCGATCCATGTCACATGTTAAAAACTTTGTTTATGCATTATTCATTTCATCTTATTATTTTTACAACACATCTATGGTTAGAAGACCTCGTATATAAATTATTTAATGTGTCATATCAATTTTAAAGCATCTCCATGGTTAGAAATCTTGTTTATGTATTATACATTGTGTCTTATCATTTTTGAAACACATTCATGGTTAAAAATCTTGTTCATATATTATTCATCATGTCTTATCAGTTTTTAAGCACATTCATGGCTAGAAAGCCTTATTCATGTATTATTTTTGTGTCATATCAATTTTGAAGCATTTTCATTATTAGAAACCTTGTTTATGTATTATATATTATGTCTTATCATTTTTAAAACATATTCATGGTTAAAAAACTTGTTTATATATTATCCATCGTGTCTTCTCATTTTTGAAGCACATTCATGGCTAGAAAGCCTTATTTATGTATTAATTTTGTGTCATCAATTTTAAAGCATCTCCATGGTTAGAAACCTTGTTAAACATTGTGTCTTATCATTTTTAAAACACATTCATGGTTAAAAACCATGTTCATATATTATTCATTATGTTTTATCATTTTTTGAAGCACATTTATGGATAAAAGCCTTGTTCATGTATTATTCATTATGTCTTATTATTTTTGAAGCGCATTCATAGTTATAAACCTTGTACATAAATTATTTAGTATTGTCTAATCATGATGAAGCATTTAATGGTTAAAAATGATGCTTTTTTTATCAATGTATTTTTAAATGGATATTTTGATGAAAAGTATTTATGAAAGTTGGTCACCAAATTTTAAAAATCCAACTCTCACAAGTAGTGAGAATCGAGATCGAACTCGAGGAACAGGTTGATAAAATTTCGTATTTCATAAATGCTAATTGTTTATTGCCTTAAAAGGAAAATTTTAAATTAACTAAAAATATAAAAATAAAATACAATTAGAAATTATTACAAACCCAAGACTTGAATTGAAATTAATTACAACTCCTTAATGTGGTAAAAAAACCCTAATTAACTAGAAAAAGGAAAATAACAAAATGAAAATAAAGCTTGGGTTTGTAGAATAAGCAAATGGCACCTCCCTACAAAAACAATCAACAAAGACACAAAAATATGAAATTCTATACTAATTTGAATTAATACATGAAATTATAATTTTGCCACTGGTTATTATAGAATATTCTGTCAGAACAGATTTCTGTAATTTGACCAAATCAGGTATCAATTAAATTCAAATCATTCTCAAAAGTTTCAGATATGTTTTCAACATATAAATGAAGAGTATTCAATTTACAGAATTATAAAATTTAATATAAAACTTAATTTATTAACAAATGAACAACAACTTCAAAACTCTGAAAATTGCTGTCAAATTTTCTAACAGCTTTCGGTATTTAACATATTCAGTATAGTAAAACAGATTAGAAATGAATGAAAATTTCAAAATAGAAATTAAATTTGTTCAGAAATCCAATCTATTTTACGGATTTGGATTTGGATTTCGGAAGCTCCAGATATATCAAAAACAAAAACAAAAAAAATATAGAAAATAAAAATTACAAAAAACAGAGTTGCCAAAATATACTGTCAGAAAAATCTCAGAATGGACCATGAAACAAAATTAGATCTTGCAAGCAAAAGGATTCAAACAAGAATCAGATCCATTTTACGGATCATGATTTGGATTTCAAAAACTCGATTTATGATCAAAACAAAAGGCTATAAAAAATCAACAAAAACGAATTTCCAGAATTCTTATTTTCACACTTTGATCTATTGAATTAGATCAAAGGATGAAAAATTCGAGATTCATGGACTAAAATCTAATTCTTAAATGATTTAATTGCAGAATTAAAACAAAAATTACAGAAATTTAAATGCAATTGAAAGAAAGAAACTAATCTAATTTCTTGCATGAAATAAAGAGAGGGATAAAGATAATCCACCAAATTTATTGCAAAATCTAATGAATCCGACGAGTGAGGGTGAAGAAGAATGATCTTCAACTAGTTTTAAATGTCCAGCCGTCTTCCAATTGGGCTTCCATGCATACCTCCATTGCTTGATGAGAATCAAGGAAGAAGAAGGAAAATGAAAAGGAAGAAAGAAGAAAGGAAAAAAGAAGGAAAAGGAGAAGGCGTGGAATTTCAAAGGAGAAAAGGGAGAAGAGAGGGGCTGGTGTGAAAAGGGCTGAAGCCCCCTTTCACTCCAGCCCTATGCTCTCTATTTATACTAAATAATTAGGTTAATAAATTACTAATTAACTACCTAAAGTTTTCTTATTTTCAAAAAACAACCTAGCTAACTAAAAATTGCCAAAAAGGGGTTTCTAGAATTTTTATGAAATGGATTTGGGGATTTGCATTTGTTGAACACATTAGAATTGAATCCAAGATCCAATTAATGTGTTTTGAACTGGATCAAGGTCCGAATTGCCTTGGGATTCGCTTCAAAATCATAAAACGGTCATAACTTGCTCGTTTTAACTCCGAATTGCACGAAATTCGAACCATGACTTCTTTGTTCCTGAAACATCATAAGCATGAAATGTAAACCAACAAAATATGCTAAAATGAATGATTTTATATATTAAGAATGAATGCATTATTATGCATTATAAAAAAACATTGTTCTTGTATTTTTTCAAGGTATCATAGTATTTTTAAAATATGCCATTGAGTTAGAAATACTCTACATGAATTTTCTCGAGACCTTAACAATTTTTGAATAATTTTCAAAATCATTTTTATGATAAGAAACATTGCTCATAACATTTGATTAGTCTTATCATTTAGAAAGTATTTTCAAAGGTGAGAAACATTTTATATAGTCACTTCATTTGTTTTTTGAAAACCTAAATTTACAAGTCATGCCTTAGAATTGTTTTTATTTTTTTGGATCATCACCAAGGGTTGGAACCCTTGTTGGCTAGACCGACCAAAACCATGCACTGATTCAGACCTGGTCTGCACCAGACATACCAAACTAGGTCTGAAACCATATTCAGTTCAAACCTAGTCATGTACCAGGCAGGCCAGACCAACCTAAACCGAACCACTTGGTTAAAGCCTAGTCTACACCCAGGTGAGTCAGACCAGTCTGAACCAAATACTCGGTTCAGTCTAGGTCTAAACCCAGTCTGGGCAGACCGATCTGAACCACATAAGTTCAGATCTGGTCTGTATTTGATCAGGGCAAACCGACCAGAACCAACCCAACCCACTCTGTGAAACCTGTGATAAAAAAATATAGATATATCTATGTGAGAACTTAACGTGAAACAATAATGCATATGATGAAGTAAATCATATGTATTCAACCTATGTAGGCCATGAGTAAAATGTCTATTTACAAATGCATATATTCATGCATTCATAAGATACACATGACAAAATAGCTCATATATATCGAGTTAAATATATTATGCAAGTAACTATGTCTATGTATGTTCATGCATTCATGATAATATGAGAATGCATATGATAAAAAAACTCATGTATCTTCAGTTTGATGTAATGTACAAGTAAAATATGCCTATGTATAGGTATATATGCCCATACATTCATGATGAGATGAGATGCATATGATGAAAAATAACTCGTACATATTCAACTTTATGTATTACCTAAGTGAGTATGCTTATGTTGAATGCATATGCATATTTTTTCATCCATTCATAAAGAGGTAAGATGCATATGATGAAGTATGTGCATATATGTATTTGCCATGAAATTTGCACATCATGTCAAGGAATGAATGTCATATAAACCATGATGCATGTCTTGAATAAAAAGCATGATATGATGATGTTCCTTAATGATGCCATGAAATGGTTGTAGAATGTCATGTTTGTCAAGTAGCATATTAAGATGATTTAAAATGAGTGCTACACGATTTTGTCATGAGACACATACACTATGACATAAATGAAGTGCATAGCATATCATAGAGATGTACACTATAAATTGTTTGATCATGTCCTAAAAATACTATGCCATGGACTAGATGTAATCTCCTATGAAAAATACGATGCAATGATTCACATCAAGAGTTAAATGCAAACATAATTATGTTTTTGTGCCATGCTATGAGATGATGTATTGTAAGGCCCACAATTTTTCAGTAAAAAAAATCTGAATAAAACTAAGTGGTATTTTATGTAAAACTATCATATTAATCCAAAATATGAAACAAATAAATTTCAACGAGCCAATTATATTTAGGACGTATATATCCTCGAAGATATATGCTCAAACAGTCCAGGAGTCATAACTCTCTCCCTAGACCAAATTAGTTGATTTTAATGAGCCAATCTGCTTCGTCTCGTTGATACGAAAAAAATATGGTGTACTCATATTTTTTTGCAAAAAATATCAGCGAAACCACGAAAATATGCGAGCCCCAAAAAATATTTGGCAGACCCTATAAAAATATCTCACCAAAAATATCTTTTGGGCCCCACGTAAATATCCTATGAAATTATTAAGTGGGCCCCACAGGGACATAGAAGTTATTTATTTACTTTGTCACCAAGTTTGGATCTTGAATTAAGTGGGCATCTAGATCAGATTCAGACCCCATGTGGATCCAAAATCCAAAGTTTTGCCTATAAATAAGAGGTGACCCCTTTTAGAAATTGTCCTCCCCTCATCTCTCTCCTCTTTCTCTCTCTAGCCTCTCTCCTGTCTCTTGGTCCTAGCCTAGACCAAGCCCACTTGCAGTGAGCTTGGACCTTCCTAGCCTAGGCTAAGCCCAATTTAGTCAAGTTAACTTGACCTACTGGGCTAAATTTTCTTTCTCTTCTCTTGCCTTGGTCTTAGCCTAGGTCAAACCCACTTGACCTAGACTAAGCCTACTTGAGGTGAGCTTGGACCCACCTGACCTAGACCAAACCCAGTTGGGACAAAACTCTTTAGCCCTGACTGCTTGACCTAGTCTACCATTTTCTTGACTAGGTCTAACCCATCTGACCTAGCCTAGCATTGGATTGCCTATGTGACACTCGACATCCTAATAAGAAAGATTATGCTGTCAAACCCCTTCAGGACTTGTGCTCACCATACATGACAGTACCATCTCGAGTGACTTATATGATGTTATGGACCAAAAGTTAAGGTGGTCTCCCGTCACTCAGAGGTTAGAAAGTTGGGTTATCCTTAAGATCTAGGGATTGGACCCCGCTATTGCAGTAGAAGGATGCATTTGAACTGGCCTGGTGGGGGTCTCCTGACATGAAAACTATCACCCCACTATGGACAAGGTCACTCAAGCCTCTGAGGTAAATAAAATATATATAGCATAATAAACCTCCAGATGGCTTCATTTGATGCCAAAGTTAAGTTCTCGTGCATACCAGGAGGTGAATGAGTAAATATCAAAACAATGCACTAGTTATAGGTACAACAATGAATGAATGAATATGCGTTAGTATTATTCATGAATCACCTTGTGCAAGGTATTGATATCAGTACACTCCTAGACCGATCGGACAAAGGGCCCAATTGTATTTGTATGGATAAGCTAAGCTCGAAGAGCTTTTGCCTTGATGGGTGGGATATCGACATGCTAAGTCGTAGAGACTTGAGTCACGATGTTTCAACTACGACCCTGAAGAGACTTCTCCTATTTATACGTTAAGTCGTAGAGATTTGATCTACGATGTTTCAACCACATCCCTAAAGAGGCTTCTTATGTTTATACGCTAAGTCATAGAGACTTGAGCTATATTGTTTTCAACTACGACTTGAAGAGGCTCATGTTTTCAAACTTTATACTTGTTTGAATTGGAATGCTTTCCTACTAGACCAGCAATGATTCTGACCTCATTTTATCGAGGATATAGGTACTCAACCAAGGTTTCTCTAGACCGTGTTAGACATTTTATTTATAAAAACCAGTTTTATAGAATATTATTTTAGAATATTATTTTATCAAGCAGTGTTGTTATAATAAATAACTCATTTTGGTTTACGTAAATGGAACACTTTGGTGGTCAATGAGTGCTTACCCATATACTTATGACTTGCCCAATATCTTCTAAAATTGATGACTAACTGTTGTCTATTTTTGCAGCTAAAAACATTTTCTAAATTTCGCTACAGAGAAAAAAAATCATGAATTTTGACAATTTTTTGTTTTGGAAATATAGGGCATTACATGTATATTCATCGTAAGGCATAAGGTTCAATGAACCTAGTAAACATCATTGGCTATATGTGTGGATTTTCTCTCTTACAAAAGTGAATCTTGCAATGCATAGCTGAAATGCTTTCTTATGAGCTCGGGTGGGATGTGAATCCACAAAGTGTGAGAAAAAGTCTCATATCACAATTCATACATCCACACATTAAAATTTATATTATCACCTTCATAGGCAAGGTGCTTTCGTGGGCTAAAGACATTAGAGCACGTAAATAGGTTGGGTACAAACCATGCCATGACATGTATACTAACCTGAGAGGGGTACTGGGGCTACAGAGCCTATTCACCTCGTGAATCGAGGGACATTAACTGCTAACCACTTTAAGAAAGGAAAGACCGACCCAGTAACCCATTCACACTGTTGGTCCACCTTGGAGAGGGTGGAATGGTACAACCTCAAGTTATGATGTCGCATGAAGGTTATACCTACATTGTTGAGAAACTATGTTTTGATGACACATAATATGATATACTGTCATATATGCTTTAATATGATATGATGATATGCCTTCATGAAAAATGTTATATTATGACTGGATATGATTTGTCATGTATTTAACGAGTATTTGATGCAAGGTTATTTCACTTAAAAAGAATAGAGAAAACCTGCTCAAGTACAACCTTTGGTGCAATCATACTCTCTGAAGAAAAAGCTTGATTTAGAATGAAAACTTTACTATGACAGTTAGAACAAAAAAGTATAGGCATGTACTAAATTGTTCATATCTCACTCATATGAAAAAATTTCAGATATCAAAATTTTAGCTCTATCCTCAGTCTATACAGTTCTTTGTGACAGTTGTAATAGTCAGATAGATTTGAGATCCAACAGATCTCGAATCAGTTAGAGGCCTGGTTAGCAATACATGCGATGTTTCTAATGCATTCAAGTATTCTTTTGTGAATTGTATAACACTACACATGAACTGTTAAAAAAAAATTTATGCAGAGATTAAGTGTCCAATACGAGGCACGAATTGAATGTAGTGCTCAAGCATGAATTGGCCTTTGTGACCATTCGCTAATGAACTAGACAAAAAGAGTATGAATTGTGATCAAATATGAATGTTTAATTGCTTATGAATACTGATATTAAAATAAATGACATATACATGATAATGTGAATGTTTAGATGCATTTAATTGTTATAATCATTACCTAACGATGAATGTATGCTTAAGCCAAAAATGAAAGAAAAGCATTGTGCAATGATTCGTGAAATATGCATTTTTTAAAATGTGCATCTGTGGGCCCGGAAGAGGCTGAATCCTTAAATCAGATTCATAAGTGTGTGTTGTATGGAATTAATGAATTTAAAAAGTTTAACCATGCGACACTAAAATACGATGCTTGCAAGGAGAGGGCAAGTAGTACTTTCGACTTTGTGGATACTATTTTTTAGCACAGAAGGTTACTCTTCCCCAACCACGAAGACAGGGGAACCCTCTACATTAGACTGCAGCGTGGAGGAAAGAAACTCATGAGTAAAAAACTGATGCATTAGGATAACAGTGTTGGGAGCGCTCTCTCGATACGCTCGTCCCTCACCTATAGGATCGGTGAAAGGTGCTCGGTCAGGCCAAAGCCATAATTGTATAAAAATACTCTTGTGCTATGATCCTGATCTAGGTTTAAGCCTATGTTAGTACCCACAAGGTTAAGAACTGAAACCTAAAGTGATTATGCATTTAGTTAGGTATGGCATGCATCATTTAAAAAAAAACTAATTAAAAATAAAAAGTCACTCATACATACAATTCAAATGCTGCAATGCTAAGTGCATGCATTATTAACTGCTCATGCATGTTTAAATGCTTATGGTTAAGTAATTGCCTTTGATTGAAAGAGATGTAAGCATGGATAATTGAAAGTCTTGTAAAGTATCACATTGTATATATTCTTAGTGTGTTAATTGATGTTTGGACGTATGAGTATTGAAATAATTGTTTGCATGTGTATTTTAATTTATGTGTATTGAATAGCACTTCTTTACTAAGGACTTATTAGTCTAACCCTATTATTATTAAATATTTTTTAGGTAGCGAGTAGAGGACCACACAATAGCGAAAGATTGCAGTGGAAACCGAGCCAAATCTTTCTCTTTTTTTATTATGTTTTGGATTATGAGCATTCACAACTGTTCGAAGACTCTAATATTATTTAATTTGAAAGGCTGATATTATTTAAATCAAAGTTGGTAATGTACATTTATTAATTATGGACGTTCAATTTTAAATGTGAAGTTTATTTGAAAATGATGTGATAGATCTGTAATATGCCAAAGCTTTTATCCTATTTGAATTTCTGCTATAATTTCTAAAACCATTTCAAAAAAATAAAATTTACATGATTTTTGGGATAGAATTTTTGGGGTATTACAATGAGACATAGTTGATTTAATGAATCATAGAAGGCTTAATATGAGTTATCAAGTTTGATGATTTGATATTAAATTTTGAGGATGAAATTCTTATTTTTGGGAAGAATAATGTAATACCCATAATTTTTTTACAGTTTTTAAACAAATAAATGATAAAAATAAAATATCTAGAATCTTGTCGATAAATAACCTTAGTTAAATTTTAAGGAAAAAATTTCTTTAAGGAGGGAAGGATGTAAAACCCATAAATTTTTGATATTTTACGAGAAATAAAGGTGAATGTTAAAATATTATTCAAACTTAATATGAAATTTAATTGTAATCTCAGCTAAAATTAGATTTGGAATGAATCTCAAACTGGGAATTTATTTTGAATAGAGTTTTGATTTTTAATCAGCTTTATTCCAGATTTAAGTTGAACTTAATTAGAATTTAATTTGAGTTTCAATATTAGTTAGGATTCGAATTTAGTGTGAATTTGAATGTGGAGTCCTATTGAATTTCAATTTTAATTTCTAGAGTTTTATTGAATTTGGTTTTCGATTTTGAAATTTGGATTAAAATTAGACTTGGATTTAAATTTAGATTTAATTAACAGGTTTTGAAAATAATAATTGGATTTGGGTTTGATTCAAATCTAAATTAAGATTTAATTGAATGTCAATTCAAGTTTAAATTATACAATAATTTAAATCCTTGTCAAAATTCAAATTGGAATTTAAATTGAAGTAGGATATAATACCTATTATTTTTTAGAGTATTTCTATAAAATAATAATTCATAAAGATTTTTCTGAAAAAAATAAAAAAATACAAATTTGTCTAAGTTGAATGATAAGAAAAATCCTATAAAAATTTAAAGTTGATTTAAATTAATTTTAGTGAAATTCGCATTTATAGCTGAATTTATGAAAAAGATAGAATTTAATAAAATAATTAATAAATTTTAATAAAATAAAGTCAAATATGATTTCAAATGAATTTATGATAATTTGATATATATGTAATGTAATTTCAACAAATTTGAATTTAGTTCATGAGTTTGAAATCCAATTTACAAAAAAAATAAAAATAACTAAGTTGTCCTGCCAACCCTAGTGAAAATCGCTCTTGAAATTAATTTTAGTAAAAACAAAATGGCATTTCTGAGAAGAGAATTTTGATAATTATGATAAATTAGTATTTAAAAGAATTTCATATGCAATTGAAATAATTTGGATTACATATAGAGTTATTTTATTTAAAATTTGAATGTGGTTTTGAAAATTTTGAAATCCAAAATATTAAATAAAGTCAATTAATAAAATAAAGAAACAATAGAATGAAAATTGGATTTAACTAAAATCAATAAAAGAGTAAAAGTCCATAGGTGGGTCGTCCCCTATGGCGCCCATCCTATGTGGCAACTCAAGTTAATTTGAAAAAAAAAATAGTTTAAAGCTTTAAAAACAAGGTTGAAAAAACCCCATCAAGTTAGCTACAGTGATTAGGTGGATATGCTCATAACACATCAAGGCCTTGGAGAGTTTTCATTCTCATTGTAACCCATTAAAAGAAAAAGAAGAAGAAGTCAAAACCTACTAAAGAATTCAGTGTTAGTACCTAGGCTAGAGGCTTTAGGAAGACAAACACACGGAGGACGTCCATGCTGGTGGAACCCCATGTGTTTACTTGAATATACAATATACATTATATGGTTAATAAAATTATAACATGTAAAATATAAATTAACCTATTAAGTATGTAGTAAGTATAAAAAGGAAAGAAAGAAAGACTAGAACAAAAGTATTGACCAAGTCAAACTTGCTTGCCAAGCAAGCAAGTTTGACAAAATTTCAAAGTGGAAAGAGGAAACCCCATAAGGGGGTGATGTCCAGCCTATGGAGGGCTATATTACACATTAAATATACTATAGTATAGTATATAGAATAATAAACTAAGCTTACTAGATAAAAAAAACAAATATACAAGGCAAATAAAAAAAATGGAATAGGAAACTAGAAAAAAATAGAAGAAAGGAAAGATAAGAGGGACTTAGATCAAGGGCTGAGAATTGCCCCAACTCCTTGATCTGGCCCCTAGGATTTATAAAAAGGGATGAGGGGCTCACTCCCTCTGCCCTATTTTGCAACTTTTGTTTTTTTTTTGTTCTCTCTCTTTATTCTATTGCTTCTTTTTTTCTTCTTCCTCTTTAATTTTTTCTGGTTTTCCTATTTCACATAACTAAGAGGAGTACCAACATATGTTGGAGGGGGCTGAGCATCGAGCTGCAGCCAAGACATGAAGTGGAATATCTTATTCAATTGGAAAATATAGTTTTTTCTACTAGAAGAGGCATTTTCTTGAAAAATATAGGGGTTCTATTCTCTACATGTAGATCAGAACGCATATACATGAGTTTATTATAATTTCTAATTAGATGAACCCTGTACCGAACCACTCATGTGAGGATTTGGTGTTGGATTCATCAAAATTAGAATAGAGAGTTTTCTAGAGAAAAAACCTCTCAAAAATCACTTTTCTCGGATCTTTACTCAAATTGGCTTATAACACTAATATGCATGTATACACTCTGAATCAGAGGTGTACACATGCATATACATGTGAGGAAGACTCTGGTATAAGCCTTAACAAAAAAAAAAATATAAAAAATGTTTTGGGTTCGAATACAGGCAAATCGGGCCTAGCCGATTAGTCCAGATTCGGGCCTAGCCGATATATTAAAAGTTTTCAAGTGAAATCCCTTTGAAAAACTTGAAATATATTAATGATGAGGGGCTGATCTGATTTCCCAGAGGGAAGTCGGTTCAATTTCTAGAAAATGTTTTGATTGTATTACAAAACTTAAGATTTAAGGCCAACCGTGTGATATGGGTTTTTCAGAAATAAAAATTGTTTTTGAAAAACAATAGGGTAACACATAATTAGTTCTTTGTGAAAAAAATTAGTTAGATTGTTTGATTTAATATTCTCATTCATGTTGTATGCTATTAATTGAGATTTTGCTATTTTTGTCATGAAAAACATATAACTCTGCATGAATATGAGAAAACACAAAAAACTTTTATGAGAAAATAGTTTTTGGGAAGACAGATCAATTTTTCTGCCTAATAGTTGTGGAAATAGGATTTGTCTGTAATGAAATATGTAATATCATGAATTGAGCTTTTTAAAATAATGTTGGATGCATTATTATTGAAAATTTTCTGAAATATGAATTCGAGTTTATTTATGCTCACCTGAATGTATATTTCCCGCTATTTCATATTTTTGGCCTGACACCTGACTGGTAAATCGTTTGTATCTCCTTTGTTTGAGGGTGTTTTTATGAATGGTTTGTTGAGTTAGAAAGCTAACAAAATTTTACACAATCTAAGAATTTTTGAGCTCCATTTTTGGACTGAGCACTGGACTGTGATAGTCAAAATAGAGAAGTATAGGTGTGCACTAAACCAGTCATATCTCCTTTATACGGAGAAATTTTTATGAACGGTTTATGGCATTAGAAAGCTGATAGAGTTTTCTATAACTTATCAAAATTTTATCTCTGGCTACAAAATATACACTTCCCTATGATAGTCATAACAATCAGACAAATTAGGGGTCCGGCAGATCCCAAACCAGGTAAAGACCCGGTTAGCAATACGTGCGATATTTTATAAGGCATTTGACTATGCTTTTATGTGAATTGTATAACACTGCATATGTACTATTAAAATAATTTTCATCCAGGGATTGAGTGTCTAATATGAAACACAAACTAAATGATGTGCTTATGCACTAATTGGCTTTTATCGCCATTTGCTATTTAACTGGATGAAATAAACATAAATTATGATTTGAATATGGATGCTTTAATTACTTATGATCGTTGTATGTTCATGAATGGATGTTAAAGTTAAAAATGCATTGATGCATGGTTATTGTCTTACATTTGAAACATGTTCATCCATGAGCCCTGAAGAGGCCTGGATTTAGTAAATTGATTTGAATTATGTGTTGCATAAAATCAATGAATTAAAAAGAGTTAAACATGTAACACTAAATGTTGATGCTTATAAGGAGAGGGTAAGTGGTACTTCTAGCTTCATGAATATTGTATTTGAGCATGGAAGGTTACTCCTCTTTAGCTACAAAGATAAAGAAACCGTTCACATTAGACTGCAGCGTAGAGACAAAATCTCGTGAGTGTTCACATTAGACTGCAGCGTAGAGACAAAATCTCATGAGTAAAGTCTGATGCATTGGGATGGTGGTGTTGAGAGCTTCTCTCACTTTAATTGTTCCTTACCCGACACTGGTGAATGGTGCCCGGTCAGGCCAAAGCCACAATTATATGAAAACACTGTCTGTGCCATGGCCCTGATCCAGGTTACTACCTATATTAGTACCCACATGGCTAAGAACTGAAACTTAAATTGATTGTACATTTAGTTAGGCATGGCATGCATCATTTAAAAAAAATCTAATTAAAGATGTTAAAGTCACTCATGCATATAATTAAAATTATGTAATGGTAAGTGCATGCATTATTAACTGTTTATGCATGTTTAAATGTTTATGAATATGTGATTGCTTCTGATTGAAAGAAATATGCAAATATGGTTGATAGAAAATAGTGAAAGCATTGTCCCGTATTTATCTTTAAAGTGTTGTTTGAATTCAGCATGTGTTGGTGTTGGAATATACTTTTGCATGCTTTTTTTAATTTGTGTATTGAATAACGTTTTCCTCCTACAGACTTATAAAATCTGACCCTATTATTAAAATGTTTTTCAGGTAGTGAATAGAGGACCATACGATGGTAGGAGGTTGCAGTGAGAATCGAGCCAAATCTTTCATGTTTTTGCTAGTGTTTTGGATTATAAACATTCACAATTGTTTAAAGACTGATATTATTCATTTAAAAGTTTGTAATGAATATTTATTAATTATAGATGTTAAATTTTAAAGTTTATTTGTGAATGATATGATATATCTGTAATATGCCAAAAATTTTATCTCATTTCAAATTTTCGCTGTGATTTCTAAAATCATTAAAAAAAAATCATACTTTTTGGGATAAAAGTTTTGGGGTGTTACACATACCCATTGGGGTATATGCGCCAAATTACAAAAAATTCAAGGAACAAATACAAAGCCCACTTTGTGATAAGTCTATAAAGAACAACTAAGAAAATTTCTTATCTTAATTCCATTGTACATTGTCAGGGCAAGGCTCACACCCCAACCAAAACAAATCCAAATAAGTCTTATCTTGATCTAATTTTTAGTTTGTTGCAATTGGTAGGACTAAACAGATTAAACTGAATCTATGTGCATCTGAATTGGTTAGGATGGATGAAATGTGGTTTGGAAATGTGAATCTAGGCAACACTAAGTATATGTTAATTGAGCAAAAACTGTGCCAAGCCAAGCATGCATGAAACTTTATTGGATTTAATGTAAACTTGTATAATAATTATAACAATGTTGGTCAAACCTTAGGCCTAAATGTAATCTGATGCTACCAGTAAACAAAAACTACAAGAAGAAATAAACTATTGAGTCATCTATAGCATGATTAAATTTCATTTTTTTTGGTAGACTAGTTGGGTTTAGGTAGTACCTTAATTGCATACATAAAAAAATTAAGACATTTATCATAGGCAAAACATGTTGATTCATCAAAATAAACATCCACACATCTCACCACAATCTCTCTCTCTCTCTCTCTCTCTCTCTCTCTCTCTCTATATATATATATATATATATATATATATATATATATATATATATATATATATATATATATATATATATATAATTTTTTTTTCAACTGACGTCTGATTATGGACATGCCTAATTTAAAAAGAATCAGTGAACAAAACAAATGAATAAAGTAATTATATGATGCTTGTTTTTCTAGACAATTAAATATGTTCTGAGTGGGGGTGACAATACCACTAAAGCAAAACATAAATGCATCATATAATTGGCAGAAAAATAAAATTAATAAAGACATAATCACAACATGCGCAACAATGAGATACAACTCCAGAGTGCTTGAAGAATCACTGATGGAGAAATATTTTTCCTAGCCAGTGGTTTTAAAAAAATGAAAGAGATACAAATTAAACAAGTGACTTGAACAATGCCAACTGGATTGCAAATTCATACTCACCACAGAAGACTAAATCGGCACAATGCACAATATTCTTATCAGGTGTGTGGATGGCATAATCTGAATTCAAACATGATACAGTTTTCACGTTTTTTTTTCTTTATTTTCTGTCATACTCCAGCAGGTTTATTGGAACTGATCAGACCCAAATTCAAATGTGAATCGTGAATGAGTAATCTAAATAGTTAGATTAACAGAAAAGACAATTGAATTGAACTTCAAATTCTGTTAAAACTTAAAAAGTTCATGAAAAGAAATCATTGATTTGTTGGAAAAAGTGAGCGTTTACTTAACACTTAGCATGATGAACGATGGCAACCAAAAGGAATATTTGCTCTCAACGACAATATGTCATGGTGACAACCAAAATGAGCATGTCTAGATGGAGATCAGCCACAAGATTGACTACATGTTCATCACATAAATTTTCCAAATACAAACTGGAAGAAAATACCAATTAAAATTTTATTTTTGAACATCACAATTCACCTGGTGACAGACGTTGGCTAAAATGTGTAACCTCATTTGGTTTTTCTTTAATTTACAACTGCCATATATATATATATATATATATATATAATAGACATATGAAACAACCACCGTAATGAGAAATCATCCCACACAACATAGCACTTCAACATTAACGTTGTCAGGCCCTCATGAACCCTAGCACATTTTTTTTACTAGAACAGTCGTACCCAAACTGGGTTTGTTGAAATGATTCATACCCAGTCCCACTGGAGATTGGTTTGACCCATTCCAACATCTCATAGTAGGTCTGATCCATAACGGATCAGACACAGGGTGCCTATATATATATATATATATATATATATATATATATATATATATATATATATATATATATATATATATATATATATATATATATATATATATATATATATATATAAACAAGAACATATTCAATGAAACAGGACAGACCCAACCAACTTAACGACTGGTCAGCCCTGTTCCTACGGGTGGTTCGGAACTGATCCATGAGTGGATTAGTTCCTTGAACCCCTTCATTACCGATTTCTAAAAAAAAGATTGGGCCAATTATTCATAAAAATATATATATATTTTTTGAAAACCCGACTGACCGAGCAGTCCCAACCCTGGTAGGGATAGGGCTCGATCTAGGTATGTCCAGATTCACTACAAGAAATCTGTGGATTAGCGACGACCTCAATCCGTCTCTAAACAGTTTAGCAACAAATAACTTTCATCATAAAATTCTAGTTGCTAATTAGCGACGAAAACTATCTGTCGTAAATTTCATCGCTAATTTGCAATGAATTAGCGAATGCCATGATTCGTCGCAAGGTCGTCGTTAATATACGAAGATTTGGTTTGGCGGCGGATTTTAATCCATCTCTAATTCTGTCGCTATTGTAGCGACGAATTAAAATTCATCGCAAAAACATTGGTTGATTCACTTTTGCGACGGATAAATATCCGTCCCTAATCCGTCGCTAAATTAGACGTCGATACTAAATAGTGATGGATAATATCCGTCACTACTCCATCGCAAACAATAAAAAAAAATTAAAAAATGTTGAAAACATAAATATCGAGAAAAAATTCTCGTGATACAACTTATATTTCCTGTACAATTTATATTTCCTGTGTATAAAAAACAAAGTACACATAAAAAATACATATAAAAGGCAACTAAAATAATTTATCAATCCACTATAATCCTTGCAAAGTTTTAATTATTTACAAGTGAACATTTACAAAGATTTTTTTTGAAACAACAAGAAGGTACAACAAATTCAATACATGAATCTAATCATCGCCAAGATTATGTGCATCATCTTCTTCATTGTCTCGATATGCCCCTTCAGCTCCTCTACGTTGATTATCTCCAGCATCCTACAAGAGAAAAGAAAGGTTAGTATTGATAAATAAAATATAATAAAATAAATTATATGCAATGCACCTAAGTTAAGGCAATCAAAGTAACATGAGTGAATTACACATAATCTAGCTAGTAATAAAGTGACGGATATTAGCAGAATTCAGATGTGTTCTAAGGCTGACATAAAAAATTCATAATGATTCAATCATGCAAATATGTGTTCTAATCATGGATATACTAACTTGAAATCTAACAACATGAAACAAATCACATGAAACTTTTATACCTGAGAGGCACCTGCAGACGAAGTTCCCCTGTCTCGAAAAAAGTTGCACAACCCATTACAGACAACGTCAGAAATTATTTTATGTAAATAGTCATGCATTGTGTCCTTAACAATTAGGCGGACACCATCCCAAGAATTAGGCAGGTCAGTCGGATGCTTGGAGTTGATGCTGACAGGAGAAGTCTGAGAGTCGTGACTGGAGGAGGCAACGACTGGTGAGGTGTTCATATTACTCCCAAACCCGAACACACGACCCTTTTTTGGGTTCACCTGTTGTAGTCACCCATGTTGCGGGATCAAAAGGCGGATGCCGAGTGGAGTGATCGCCATATCGCTCTACCATCTGTTGCTTGTATGACTCCTACAAAGTAATGATTACAATGTGGATTAATAATTAAGAATTACAATGTTTATGATAACTTATATATTACAATGTTTATTAATATAATAAATACATACCATTGTCGTTCTAGCCTTCTCTGATACGAACTCTCCTGTGGTCTTATATTTATGTGTTTCAACAAAAACATCCTTGTATGGCACAATGCCTCCTTTTTCTGCTTCCTGTGAAGTTAAATGATAAAAAAGTATTTAACAGGTATGCAACAATACTTATAAACTTGACAATATATATATTAATGAGTTATCATTTTCTTCAGGTGGTTCCCAAAAGTCCTAGATCTATCTTTGTGTAGATGGGCATCAGGCATCTTCGCTCGATTTTGTGCAGCCTTCGCTGAGCGGTTTTGAAATTCATGCCCCGCCTACTTATTGCATATTGCATCCGAAACATCTGACCTGATAGTAGGAGGGTCATGACCCTTCCACTGTAGTGGATCATCTATCCCGCCAGATACTTTTTTTGCTACAGTCTTCATATTATGCAGCATGTTTGCAAATCGACTGACAGTCATCTTCTACCACACCTTATTCGCGTCCTGCTCCTCCATCGTAGTCGCGAAGCGATTTGAAGCCTATAAATAATTTCAAAAAGTTAGTAGACATGACTATAACAAAAAACTAAATATGAAACACATTAACTATGAGAAATGATTATATACCATAAATGAGGACCATAATCTGTTCAACACCTCCTTCGACTACTCTTTCTATTGAGCAATCAGTCCTAGTAGATGTTGAACTAGTAAATGCCTAATCTCTCGTATTACCTCTTGTGGCTCGAACCTCGCGCTGCACATGAATTGGTACACATTAACTATCAATATACAATATTTATAAGATAAGTATATGATAAGTGAAAATAAAATACTTACGGTCGATTATCGATATACACTATTTGAGTGAGTCATCGTGTGTCAGACTGAGAAGATCCTACATCCAGTGTTGTCTCGTGACTTGTATGAACAACTGGTGTATGTGGGTCATGTGCAGGCAAAGCATCATCTATAGAAAATTGAGTTAGAAATTCATACAATGTGCATTTAAACTAATCAAGTATACAATTAGTTAAATGATATACCTATCGAAACTGCCTAAGAAGATGAAGGTTGAGACTGGCTACCACTAGGTGCTCAACCACTGTAACATCCACAAACCATATTCTAACAAATAAAAAACGTCATGCAATATATTCAAACATTGCAATACCTTCAAATCATTATAATATATTTCAATATATTCAAATCATTCAAATAATTCACATCAAATATTGCACTACATTAAAATATAAGATATGGCATTACTTGCTAATCATGGATAACTTATTCTTAACTTGCAATACAATTTGATCAGTTACATAACTCTATATCATCATGGATACATAATCAAATCGAAAATAACTTTATTCAAGACATTCAAACATTGCAATACATTCAAATCATTAAAGTCATTGCAATACATTTCAATACATTCAAATCATAACTTTATACCTATCGAAGATACATAATTAAATCGAAATTAACTTCATGCAATACATTCAAACATTGCAATACATTCAAATCATAACTCTATACCTATCGAAGATACATAATTAAATCAAAATTAACTTCGTGCAATATATTCAAGTATTGCAATACATTCAAGTCATTGCAATACATTTCAATACATTTAAATCATTTACATCAAATAGAGGTATGTATTACAAGATATATTTCACTAGCTTGAGAATTCTTTCTCATCACTTATTTGACTTTCATATTCTTCTTCTTCCTCCTCCTCCTTTTCATCATCTTCTTCTTCTTCTTCATTGGGTGCTCATCCACTTGGTATATCATTTAGATCACATTCTTCCATGCACGTGCCATTGACCAATAGAGGTATGACATGCATACCATGCATGACATCATGACCATAAGAGAAGTCATACATATCATCTGATTGATCATAATCACTCTCTTCAGTTATCTTGTCTTCCTATAACTGATCATACTCGGGATATAGTTTAGACTTCACCTTGCAAACTGCCCACCATTCATTTCTATCTGACTTCCTTGTACTCGGATATGAAGTATAGTGAACTTGTTCAGCTTGTGAGGCTAATATGAATGGTTCATATATTTCAAACCTTGATTTATGATTCACCTCCACAATGTTTGAGTCTTTGTCGACTCTTGTTGTTGTGGGATCAAACCAATGACACTTGAATAAAGTTACCCTATTATTTATGCCTAAGTAAGTCAAATCCATTATTTCTTCTATAACATCATAGTAGTCATATTCATTTTTATCGTAGCTGCTACCCTTGACGCACACGCCACTATTAATCATTGACTTGTTTACACCGTAGTCTTTTCTATGAAATTGATAACCATTTACAATGTACTTGTTGTAACATTGCACAACTTTGGTCAGACCATTTTGTAAATCACATATTCCTTGATCTTTAACATCACCATGGCGGACCTACAAGCATAAACAATAACTGTGATCACGACCAATTAAGTAACTTATTGTTATTTACACGAAAAGAATGTATGTCATCGTCCTTACCAACTCTTTCAACCATACCACAAACTTATTTTCATGTTCTTTCTCTACTTCTGCATCATGCATATGTCAACAATATACATCTTAGATTATAATAAATTTCTCAATAGCATTGAAGAGAAAAATATAAAAAGTATATACCTTTTAAATGGGTACATCCACTGATATTGCACAGGACCACCAACCCTTAGTTCATATGGCAAATGTATGATCACTTGTTCCATAACATCGAAAAATACTGACGGAAATATTTTCTATAGCTGACATATAGTAGTGACGACAGAATCCTCAAGATGCTTTACCTCAGATACTACGACTTCCGATGTGCACAATGTTCTAAAAAATCTACTCAACTTGAACAATACCCCCCATATAGGTTTGTCTAACATATCATGAAATGCTAGGGGTATCAACCGTTGCATAATGACATGACAATCATGACTCTTCAACCCATATAATTGTTCATCATCTATCTTCACATCCTGAGCAATGTTAGAGACGTATCCATCTGAAAATCTCAACTGTCTCAACCATTGACATACTTGCTTTACTTGATCTGGTCCAAGTATGTACCTTGCCTTTAGTTTCAGTACTTTGTCATTGTACTCTTTGAGTTTTAATTCTGGTCTTTTATATATTACTTTTAAATCCATACGGGCCTTCGGATTATCCTTCATTTTCCCTTCCGTGTTCATTACCGTATTGAACACATTATCAAACACATTTTTCTCTACATGCATCACATCCAAATTATATCGTATCAATAAGGTCAGCCAATATGGTAGTTCCCAAAATATAGATTTCTTTGTCTAATTGTGATCCTTCCTAAATCTAAGGAAGGGCGTCAGACTATGGGCATCTGTCAGTCCATATGGAAAGTATCGCAATCTTCCTAAAATCTATATGTCAGACAACCTTGTGGGTGAACCTTCCATTTCAGTTGTGCCTACTCGAAACACATTCCTTTGTCATCAGAACATATGGTCGCTGGGTAGAAATCGACATTGACAATCAAACCAGCGCAACTTCCTTCCATGAGTCACTCTAAAAGATTTTGTATCTTTCATGCAGTACAGTCATGCCAACCTCCCATGTGTGCTCAAACCAGATAACATACCATATGCAGGGAAGTCACTTATTGTCTATAGAATAGCAACCTTCATATTGAAGTTTTGTTTTTTATGGGCATTGTACGTAAGAACACTGTTATCCCACAGTACTTTCAGTTCATCAATCAATGGCCTTAAATATACATCAAGATTTTGACCCAGAGAAGTTGGATCAGGGATCAATAGAGACAAGAAAAGATTTTGACACTTCATACACAAGCTTGGAGGAAGGTTGTATGGGGTTACAAATACTGACCAACATGAGTATGGAGATGATCTACCCCCAAATGGATTAAATTCATTTATACATAAACCGAGCTTAACATTTCTCACTTCCATTGTGAAGGTCTGATGAGTACGATCAAAGTGCTTCAAAGCTTCTACGTCAACAGGATGTGTGATCTTGTCTTCATCATATTGAACTTTATTTGAATGTCATCTCATGTGTTTAGTTGTCCTCAAATACATATACAATCGTTGCAATCTAAGGGTGAGAGGGAAGTAATAGAGCGACTTGTATGACACTTCTTTTGACCTCATGCTACCATTGCCTCTTGTCTTTGGCTTGAACGGAGGATGCCCATATGACGGGCATGATCTGCTATTTTCTTGATTTTTGAAATACAACATGCAATGATTTGGACAAGCATCTATCTTTTGATACATCATACCTAGAGTGTTGACCATAACCTTCGCACGATAGAAATTTTATGACAATTTCTTATCTTTGGGAAACATACTCTTTACAATAGAACACAGACAGTCAAAACATAATTGACTCATATTAAACTCAGACTTCAGATTCAGTAGTTGAAGAACTGCAGACAAGATAGTGTGACTCTCACAACCATTCCAAAGTGTCTCATCAGCATCTCTAAGTAAATCATAAAATCTATTAGCTGCATCGTTTGGTGCTTCTTCCTCTACCTCAGTTGGTACATCACTAGGACCCATAGCAGAACCCAGTTCTGGTCCTACGACATCAAATATCAAATTCATATATGGATTATCGTGCACCACATCCACCCGTGCGTCAAAATTGTTCCTCAATTCTTCACCATGAAACGTCAAATTCTAATAATTAATCACAAAACCCTTTCTGTATAGGTGATGTCTAACGCCATGAGGTTCTACAAATCGATTGTTCTTACAAATCTTGCAGAGGCACCTAATCTAACCTGTGGGATCTAGTGTACTGACACTTGCCATTGCAAATTCAAAAAAATTATCAACACTATCTATATATTCAAGCGATACCTCATTGTCAACTATCTTACGGTACATCAATTCACAGTTTGCAGTTATTTTGTCGTATGATGTTATGGATATTATCCTAACCAGTTAAAAGAGAATCGTCAGAATGCTATGATGAAGAAAATATGAAATTTATTATGCATTCGTGGTAGATGTAATGATTTGATATCACACACACACACACACACATATATATATATATATATAAAATCATACAATCACACGAACTATGATGCATGCATTGATAACTTAATATTTTTATGTGCAAAACCATTCATTTGAAGCATGTTTGAAGTATTGATAACTTATCATTCATTTTCATGTGCAAACTCATTTATAACACAATACATTCATTTGAAGCATGTTTTTATGATACAATTTCACATGAAAGTCATAATCGAATTGAAAGTAACTTCATGCATGCATGGATAGAATCACATCAAACATTGCAATACATTCAAATTATTCATATCAAAACAATGTCAAACATATACCTGCAACAAATACACTATAATATCCTAGTAACTACTACCATGACTACTATGGAATCTGAACTCCAAAAATAAGAACACTTCTATTTTCATACATTAAAATCACGCTCAGCATAATCTCCGAACTCCATCAAAGCAATCCTAGATATCCATAACTAAGTGAATGTGTGAACAAAAAAGTGTTGCATCTAAGAAATTAAATAACCTTTGATGCACATGCATCACTTACTCACCACAAGTATTTACCCAATTTGCATTGCTTTTTTCTTTGCATTTTTTATTTCTTTTTGCATTGCATTTTTAACTACATGCGATGCTTAGCACTAAGCATCACGCAATTAGCTCAACTACATACTTGTAAAGCACAAATATATAAAATAATACAATACAAAATAATCTACTGGCGAGAGGAAAATCGTAAGACAGGGAGATAGGGAGGGGGCTCAGCCCCTCCCTAGCAAAAAAAGAACAGGGAGGGGGTTGAGCCCCTTCCTTGCATCCCGTAAGATAGGGAGATAGGGAGGGGACTCAGACCCTCTCTAGCGAAAAAAGAACAGGGAGGGGGCCGAGCCCCTCCCTCGCATCCCGTAAGACAGGGAGACAGGGAGGGGGCTCGGCCCCTCCCTGGCAAAAAAAGAACAGAGAGGGGGCTGAGCCCCTCCCTCGCATCCCGTAAGACAGGGAGATAGGGAGGGGGCTCGGCCCCTCCCTGGCAAAAAAGGTACAGGGAGGGGGCTCGACCCCTCCCTGGAGAAAAAAGAATAGGGAGGGGGCTAAGCCCCTCCCTCGAATACCATAAAATAGGGAGACAGGAAGGGGGCTCGACCCCTCCCTTGCATTCCGTAAGACAAGGAAACAAGGAAGGGGCTCGACCCCTCCCTGGCAAAATTAAAAAAACAGGGAGGGGGCCGAGCCCCTCCCTTGCATCCTGTAAGACCGAGAGACAGGGAGGGGGCTCAGTCCCTCCCTGGTAAAAAGGAAATAGAGGAAAAGAGGCTCGCCGGCTAGCGAAAAAGGAAAGAGAGAGGGGAGTCGGGGGTTACCTGAAATCTCCCGGCGTTGGTGTTGGCAGACGAGAGAGACCGAAGTCGGGAGACGGAGATGGGGTGAGGTCGGAAGGGGGTTGTCGGACGGGGCTCGCTGGCAGAAGGGATGATGGGCGGCGGGGTGAGGTCAGAAATGATAACGGGCAGCAGAGCTTGCTGGCGGAAGGGACGATAGGCAGTGGGGTGAGGTCAGAAGGGATGACGGGCGGAGGGGCTCGTTGGCGGAAGGGACGACGGGTGGTGGGGTGAGGTCAAAAGGGACGACGGGTGGCGAGCGACCAGTGACGAATGATGTGTAGTGGGGTGAGGTTGGAAGGGACGACGGGCGGTGGGCGACTAGCGACGGACAATAGGTGGCGGGCGACAGGCGGGAAATGAAACAGAAAGAAAGGGTCTGACATTAGGGATTTATGGGGAAACTTAACGATGGAGTAGAGACAGAAAAATTTCATCCCGAATTCATCACCAAGTAGCAACGATGTACCGACATAAAATTTTTGTCGTTGATCCGTCGCTAAGTTGCGACAGAGTTTGAGATGGAATGTTTCCACAGTGAATCTGTCGCCAATTAGCGATAACATGTTTTTCGTCGCTACTTTCACAAAAAATTTGAATGTTAGTGACATATAGTTTTCTCTTGCTAATCTGTCACAAATTTACGACGAAAAAAATCTGTTGCAAATTTTTATCGCAAATTAGAGATTTTCTTGTAGTGATTTTGACCAACACCGATCTGCATGTGGATCAGTGTTGTAACACACACATCCGCAACAACACACTCATACCCAATTCGACATGCAAAAGGTGCACTCATTTTTTTTTGCAAAATTTTAAAGTTTCATGAGACAACCTAGTTTGCATTGTAGTTAAACCAGATTAGGCCTGATATCGGGTTTACCTAAATCGTATTTGGGAGAAACTTGTTTTTCACACCAAAATCAAAGTTTTTCCCAAAACTGATTTTGTTGCTCATCAAACCTGGACCGATATCAGTCCCAGTTATATTAGAACTGATATACAGGTTTTAAAAACTAATTCATGCTCGAGGTTTGCTCTTGCATATGGGTCTTAGTCTATATGTATTAGATTAGAAACCCTACCTCAGAAATCAGACAAAACCTCAACACGTTGAAAGGATTAATCAAAATGCCTCCCTCCATGCTCAACTGCACTACCAATACCATCAAGATCTTACCATGGAGTCTCCTACTCCAAAACACGTGTATGAAGGAGGAAGACAAAAGAGAAGAAGAGAGAGAGAGAGAGAGAGAGAGTTCACATAATCATGTGAAGAGTCTCTCTCTTCTTATTTTATATCCAAACCCTAGGGTCCTATCTAAGTCTCATCAAATCTTATCCTTTGATCTATTGACACTCTAATTTCATTCCATATGGGTTGGGTGTACCATATGCCACAACCACATCCAATGCTACATTAAGGAGGGGCCCCCACTCAAAACGTGTGGGATTCATTGTTATTTCAAAATCCCTAAGGGATTAGCTTATTCTTTAATTTAGCCAATTATATTACTTCATATTATACTATATATATGGGGGGATGCCACTTGGCACCCCCACAATGAATATCAAAAGTGGTAAGGACTCCTCCCCAAAATCGTGTAGGAGAAGGCAAGTCCAAACTTCCTTTTTTTTATTTGTACCTTATGTATTTTAGCAACCCCTCTCTATTTCCTTGGTTTATCAAAACGTGAGAGAGGGAAAGTCAAACTTCCCTTATGCCTTGGCATTTCTATTATAATCCAAGACTTTCCTTAAAAAACATTAGAGAACGGGAGAGAAGAAAGTCAATCCTTGACTTATTTAAACTCTTTTTCTTAGTGGGTCTCTCTCCCAAAACGTGTGAGAGGGAGATGATTCTCAAACTTCACCCTTGTGAAGTCCTAAGTTAAATATGACATTTTCTAATTGAGCCTCTATGTTTAGGTAGGCTCCATAATTTATTTAATTAATTTAGCTAATTAATTATTTGAGTATAGCAAGTTTGTAGGGACGTTCCACCATACTTGGGTCTATAAGAAATTTCCTAAAGATCCAATTGTCTCTAAGAAATATCCAATTTCATCTTTCTTAATTTGGATTCCCATGAATCTAATAAAATGTACATATCCAATATATCATTAATTGGATATCCAAATGTATTAATAAAAATCCAGATTAGGTTTATCATACAAAATATACTTATCCAATGCACTAATCAATCTAGATTTAATACCATAAAATCCCAATTAAATCCACAATAATTTCCCCTTGATTTAACACCATTAAAACATGTTGGACACCTCAGATTAAATCAATTTAGTGAATCCAAATAATTCCATGAATTAATCCCATTAATCCTTTTATATTTACCTTTAAGTAAAATCTTAGATTTAACCCAATTAATTCACTTATGATTTAATGCTTTTAAATATCTTTTTATGTATCTACTTAATATATTTAATTACTGAAGTATTCAAAGAGAGAGGTGGGGATGTCCCACCCCCTTGAAATCCATATCCATTTAATTAGGATCCATATAATCCTCTATTAGATATCAAGATCCAATTCACTAATTGGATTCTCAATGAATTTAATAAAATATTCGTAGTAGCTATATTAGAATATTCAAATTCAAAATTAAATCCATAAGTAATGCTAATAAAAAAATCCATTTTACATCTAAATTTTCAACTCCACAATGAAATTTGATTCCCTTAGGTTTCAGGATTAAATGAATATAATATAAATTTCCAATTAAATATTCACATAATATTAGACATAAAATCTCAGATGCTACATATTTAAACCCCCTCATATGGGGTTCCCTCTCTCACATTGTCTCTCTCCCTCTCTGTTCCCTCACTCTCCCTCTGCTACATCACTTCTCCCCCTTTGCTCACGTCGATCCCTCAATGCCACCACCACCTGAGAGTCATCGCGTCGCCGCCACCAGGCTCAGGTGAGCCCCCTTCTCTCCATCTTCTTCTTTCTATGTTTTTCTTTCTTAGAGCTCCAACCACCACTGCTGCTATTGCCACTGGGTGGTCGGGAGGGAGGGCTGGCTGACGCCGCCCTCTGCCACCACCCCCTCTTCTTCTTCTGTTCAACCTACTACCGACGACAGTCGGGGCAGCTACAACCTACCGTTGTTGTTGTTAGCCATTGCTGCCGGCAGTGGCCCAGCCCATGTGGTGCCACTGACAGCAGGCAGGGGCTCTACTCCTAATAAAGGGGGCCACGGTGATACCACTTGAGTCTGGTAGTAGCAGCATAGGCTACTATTGTTGCCTTTTATTAGACACAGTCGAGCCTAGCTCTGTCTTATTTTTGAGATGTTACAAGGCCTAGCTCAGCAAAGCATGTTATATGCCCCCCCCCCTACAGTGCATGTTTAGGGGTCCCAATGAGCGCCATGTATGTAAGCATGTGAGGCTCGTATCCCCATGTTTGTCAGCATCAGTTAGTGTCGGAGTCTGGTGCGGTTGCAAAGACTTAAGTACCCTTTCTGCCATTGGTGTCATAAAACGACGATTCTAGAAAAGGAGCAGTTGCAAAGACTTAAGTACCCCAGGGATGGTTATTTAAGACCCAGTCCCTGCACTGTAGAATTATCCGAGAAAGAAATCCCCATTGAAGAAGGCCATGAACATCAACCCTCTCTCTCCCTTCTCTTTCTACCTTTGTGCACATCCAGCAGATAATCCTACGTTTCTCCATCAAGCACCGACTGACCTACACACTGACTGTAGCATGATTCAACTTGATGAGTTGTGGAGCTTGATTCAGAGTTTTTTCCCTTACATGAGAGGAGGTCTGGGGGATCCCCCGGCATGGGTCCCGCTGTATAAATTCTTTCTTTTCTTTCCCTTTTGTAACTGTCGAAAAAGAGCAATAAAGTTTTTTCTCTAGGCGGCCATGGTTTTTTACTCCTTCTTGGATTTGAGGGAAGGTTTTTCCACGTAAATTTGTGTGTCATTCTGTTTTGTTTGATCGTTCTTGTTTATTGTTTCCTTCAATTGTTTCTTGCTCGCGGTTTTCGTAACACCCTTTCTCGTGATTTTCTATTTTTTTTTTGCTACGCGATTTTTGTAATTCGCTACTCGATTTAGCGATTTACGAAAATCAGGCAGCAATTTGCCATTTATTTATTTATTTTGCTATGTGATTTTCATAAATTGCTACTCGATTTAATGATTTGCTATTTTTTTTCGCTACGCAATTTTCGTAAATCGCTACTCGATATAGCGATTTATGAAAATCGCGTAGCAATTTGCCATTTTTTTTGCTACGCAATTTTCATAAATCGCTACTCGATTTAGCGATTTGCCATTTTTTTGCTACACGATTTTCGTAAATCTCTACTATGTGTAAATTGTAAATCACGATGCCGAACTCTGCCCCCTTGAGCACGATCTTCACTATGATCAGGTTGTAGTCGTCAGCCATCCCAATGGCAGTCTTGAGGTCTGTGATGGTGAAGCCAAAGAGGAATGTGCCATTCTCGATGTTGGTGGAGAGGTGTGTCCTGTCAGAGAGCACGACACCGGAGGTCAACATGAGGACCTCGTGGTGCCAGAACCTGACGAATGCCCGCCAGGACTTGAGGGTGCGAACGCCCGTGTTGAGCAGCGTCAAGGTGTCCTGGAAGGCATAGCCCTGATCGGAAGTATTGTCGACGTAGGGGTAGACAGATTGTACTTTGAAAGACTCTCTTGTAGGTGTACTAGAGGAAGATTTTGTTGTAGGTGTCCCTCGAAGGCGACGGAGGGGCCACCACAGTCGGTTGCCCGCTGGACAAGGGCAGCATTCTGGCCATTGCTAGCAGAAAGAGGACGACGATCGCCATCGGATCGCCAACTCTTTGCCTCTCTTAATTTCTTCTCTAGAGAGAGAGAGAGAGAGAGAAGGTTTTACAGTGTTTTATAGAGAAGGAAGAAGAAGAAGAAGAAGATGATGATGATGACGGAAAAGAAAGAAAGAACACTTTAGGTTTGTTTCGTTGTTTGGACTTTGAAGAGTTAACATCATCCTCGACTTTCTAGATGGAGGACAATTTTGTCCTTTTCTCGAACCATCGTTTCTCTTTTTTTGAATGGAGGACATTTCTGTTATTTTCTTGAACAGTCGTTTCATGGCGAGAATAGCAAGAAAGGGTACTTAAGTCTTTGTAACCACACCGAATTCTGATGCTAAGTGATGTCGACACACACGAGAATACGAGCCCCACGCGCTTATATACATGGCATTCATTTGGCCCGAACACGCACTGTAGCAAAAAGTGTGTCTTCGGGGGAGAACACACAACACTCTCCCCTAGCTCAGTTAGCGAACAAAGCCAGCTCAGACTGGCTGCCATGGCACCGCCCTCCTTTCCCTCTCTATTTTTGAAGGCAGTAGTTGTTGTTATTGTTGCCTCGTGCATGTCTCAGCCAAGCTAAGCTCGGCTAAAATCGAGCTTAGCTCGATCTTTGTTTTCAAAAGAAATCGAGTCTGACTCTATTTGATAACCGAGTTGACTGAGCCATCAGGCTCCTGCCCCCTCCCTCTTGAGGTCAAGATCAGCTGAGACTCAACCGAGTTTGGCTCGGTTGAGTCCTAGCCAAGCCAAGCCCCCTCCCCTTCATTTTAGGTTCAGCTCGATTAGAGCGAGCCGGTTCAGTCATGGATTTTGTTACACATGAACTGAGTCAAACTCAGTTTCCTCAAAACTGAATCGAACTCGGTTCACCTTGTACTGAGCCAAGCTCGAGCTTTTGGTTTCAAAACAAACCTGGCTCAGTTAAAACCCTAACCAATCTCAACATTGGCATATGCATGCATATGAGCCAACTCGGTCATTCTGTTAGCCAAGTCGGATTAGCCATGACGAGCTAGGCTCGGTCTAGATGGCTAGAACTAGGTCCAGCTTCGACCCCAGCGATGCGATAGTCACCTCTTCTGCCAAAAATGGGTTTTTAACCTTTGTCTTTTTATAATTCAATAAAATCTTCTGATCTATGCAATTTACATGATTTTGTACCTCCAACATGAATATAGAGGCATGAGCACCTATGCTCAAAATTGTCAAACATTTAGACTATCTTTGAGGTAGGAAAAACACATGCGACGATGGTTGTTGAACACTTCTAATATATGCATTTAGATTTATGTCAAATATATATATATAGTATTAATGTACATTTGCATTTACTTTAAGTACACAGTTTTGCATACTTTGGCTTTATTTAAATTATGCATTTATTTCAAGTACGCAAATTTTGGGTACTTCTACTTTATTTATGATAGCCTTTTGGCATACGATGCTTTGTTATACATATAATTATATATACGTATATAATTATTCAGAGTATGCAGTTTAGCATACTTCCGCTCTATCTAAATTACGCATGCACTTATTTTAAGTATGCAATTTTGCATAGTTTTGCTTTATTTATGATGGACTTTTGGCATATGATGCTTTGTTATATGTGTACGTATATATATATATATATATATATATATATATGATTTATTTAGAGTGAGCAGTTTTGCATACTACTTTTTCTAAATTATGCATGCACTTATTTTAAGTATGTAGTTTGCGTACTTTTACTTTATTTATGATGGCCCTTTGGCGTACAATGTTTTGTTATACATATAATTATATGTATATATATAATTATTCAGAGTATGTAGTTTTGTATACTCCTGCTCTATCTAAATTATGTGTGTACTTATTTCAAGTACGTAGTTTTGTGTACTGCTTTATTTATGATAGCCTTTTAGTGTATAATGCTTTGTTATATGTGTACATATATAAATATGATTTATTTAGAGGGTACATTTTTGTATACTCCTGCTTACCTTAAATTACATAATCATTTATTTAAAGTTCACAATTTTGTGTACTTATGCTTTGATTTTCAAAGGCTTATATACGAGTTTAATGTGCATTGGTAGAGAGCTACAGATGAACCTAAATAAAAAAAAAATTATATGCATGCATTTAGGTTATGTTTAGTTTTTTGTTTGACCTCTCGAGTTAGAGGTCTTGTCGAGTCAAGATTTGAGACTCGTTGTTAGCCATGGACTTAGTTGGAGTCCAGTTTGGCTTGGTGACCTACCCATGTTCACTATTGCGTAGTGGGTGGTTGTATTACCTACTGAGACTTGTGGTTTGTCTCACCCCTGCTTAATATTTTTTTAGGAAACCATGAGTAGGCGGGCTTGGCGGTGACAGATGCGCATAACTGAAGTATCTTTGGAGCTGGACCATGGATCCTTCTCTTCTTAGGAGTGCTCTGTATTTTGGGATTTTATCAGAAATATAATTGAATATAACTTTGTGAAACTTAGTGTTAGTTCACCCCTTGAATTTTGTAATCAGTGATGAATACATAAAAGTTTTTATAAAAATGTGTGTTCTTCCATACTTCTAGAAAACATTTAGAAAAAGAGTTGAGAAAATATTTAAAAGAAATAAATATTTGATTTTTTTTGTATGCCCTATTTAAAAGAAAAAAAATGGCTCAATTTTTTGTGCAATTTTAAGGAGGGTCTCACAACCAGATTATCAAGTGTGCATACCTCTGATGTTTTAGTAAATAAAGCATGCTTTATATCCGCATGTGCATGATACTTGGCAACCACATGCGTTGGCTATCCCGCAAATAAAATAAGAGTTATATGTTTGCATGCATTAAAATTTTGACATTCGTATGCATGAGACATCCTCTAAATGTTTGAGTGTTCTTCAAAATGTTGTTCCTACATGGTTTGAACTCTAAAAAGATGAGACTATCAGGATTCAAATATTCACAACCATTTTCTCTTTGAACTGACAAACACGAGACTTCAACTATGTAGACTTGGGTTGTACATACGTCAAGTCCTCCTGTTTGGCATATGGGAATGACCCAAATATGGCCCAGACCTGAGATTCGAGAAATCATGAATTTTCAGACTTCTCAATTGTTTTTCTTTCTAAAACCCAGGATGTTTCTCATTGCATTAGTACTATCAGATATGTGAGACATGCTTCTATGTCGATGGATGAATTGAGGTTTATGACAAACTTATTTGTGCAACAGTGCACAGTGCTTTAGGAAAATCACATACAAATACTTGGATCATCTTCACAGGTAAGATGCTCGATTCAGTTTAAAAGACCAGAGCATGGTGAATGGGTTGCTTGATAATAGAAGACCCGACACACCCATTCATCCTTGAGTTCTATCAAGAGAGAGGATAGAATGTACAAACTTCGATAGACATGTTGTTAACAACTATGTTTCTTGAGTGGTAATGACTCGATGTCATCAGTCATCAGAGTTAGGAGATAGAGCTACCAATTATTATCCTAGGTGGAACATCCCACAACTTTTGCAAAAGTTATGATGCATCTTCTATTTATTCCTACCTCCAAGGAATTCTCTCTCGGTCTCTAAACCATCCCTTTGGATCAGACTTAATTAGTCGTGCAGGCTATCTATTTACATCGAATAATAAACCCTTGAATGGTCTCAGTTGTTTCTATGATTTCCACCTATGAGTACCCATAAGTGGATAATTATTGAAACAAAGATGCGATGTACACACTTCTTATTCAAAATAGAAATGATACTCCACTTATACAAATTCATAGTTCATTTAATTGCATATGATCCAATGTTTTGAAGCATGATAAATACTGGTATTAGTATTGTCTATTGTCTAACCTCATTGTACCTACCAGGCTTTTATGAGTCTGACCCATTTTATGTGATTCAGGTGACGAGTTGGCCGATATTAGAGGCAATGGTATGATGACACGATGATATCAAGAATTCATTCTCTCTATTATTCGCTCCTAAGCACATTTTATATAAGGACTTTTGTATAAATCTAATTCTATATAAATCTTTGTTTTGAATCTTTATGATTTTTAATAGATGTGTGAAAATATAGACCCAAATCCAAGACATTTGGGGACCCAATTCATTTGTTGGAAATCTTGCCTATAATCCACCCAGGGTTGCCAACTTGGTCTTTTTAAACTATAATTTTTGCTAGACTATTGTCTTAATTCTGAAAAAATATTGATTACAAATTTTTTTATTTTTTTATTTTTTTTAAATTTCACAAGTTACAAATTTGTGGCATTACAACTTTGGTATCAGAGAGACATAAAACACTATGATTCTTGACCATCCAAAATTTGCATCGCACTGTAAGCATATTTTGCATAATCATTTTTTTGTATCTATCCTTGATAAGAAATATCCTTTGAAATAGATGACATACAATAAGATGGTCAGGGTTATGAATGCTCTGAACACGTATCATCTATAACGCTCTGAGATTTTTGACCCTTAGAAAATATGTAAAAATTCAAAACATTTTTTTTCTTTATTGAAATCATCAATGTAAACATTTTTTAACAAGGGTTTAAAAACCTTGAGCGGGTTACATTACATTAAAAAAGATTATATAGAATTCAAAAGAGAATAATATGACACAAATAAAATACTTCTATTCCAAAGAAAGATGTATCATTTAAAATATTACAAAACCAATACAATATTATGTGTCTGAATTCAGTGTTTGGGAAAGAAAAATTATTGGCTCGTCAACCATATCGCATTTCACATCCGCTTCACAACTTATATCGTATTTCTTCACCTGCAATTATCTGCCCATAAAAAGGGGTCATACTTGTGAAAGCCTAGTAGGGTTCTATACAAATTCTAAGTAAAAGCATAATATTTAACATTTACATCATGATGTTTTAGATTATATATTTTAGAAACTCAATAGATATAGAGAAAAACATGATTCCAAAATGTTAATACAGTGAACAAAAATTCAGATGTCACAGTCAAATACCATTCAGATGTCACAGTCAAATACCATTCAGATGTCATAATTCATCAACATGTATACTTGCTTTAATAAGAGGAATGAACATGCATTAAGTACAATAACACAATAATTAGTGTAAGCAGGAAGTTCTTATGTTTTGATATTTAACTCCCACTGTGAGTACTCATAAGGAAAAGTTTGAGTCAGTTGAGACCATACAGGGGTTTATTATGTTATGTGTTTTAATACCTCGTATGACTAACTACCGCTATGGCTCCGCAGGAGGCAGTTCAATGACTGGAAGAAAAGTCCACCCTGGGCTATAAATAAGGATGCACCATAACCTTCTGTAGAAGTATGAAAACTATTTACCTAGTACATAAATATGCAGTAGATCTTGTCTCATATCTCTTATGGCCAAGGACGTTAAATCATTACCACTCAAGGGGCATATTAACAATAGTATTCATCGAAGTTTGTACCTTCTACCTTCTCCAAAGTAGGCCTAGTTTTGAATGAAAAATAGGAAGTTTTTCTTTCTTAAAAAGTATTTTATTTTTGTATCTGCCTCTCATGGGCATTCCAGGGCATTGATGGCCCACGTACCCCATTTGGGTAGCCAATGTTTTATGATACAGTTATATGTTTTCACCCATTTAGTGAAAGGTCTATATATATACGAGCCTGTGCATGTGAAGGCAGATTGTAATAACCATGGATTTTTGTCATTTATTTTAATTAAATAAATATGACTTTTTGTGCAATTATCTGGTTGAGGATTAATCTGGATTTATTACAAAATAAAATAAAATCAATGACCCAATTTAATTTAAACTGTCAGTTAAATTTATAAGTGAAAGCGAAGATCAATTTAAATACGAAGGGGTAACAATATTTCAAGTTTTAAGTTTGAGGCTAATTTTGGCTTGAAATAGACATAAATTTAATTATAAATCTAATTAAATACTCAATAAGGATTTGGGTATCCATTTGGGTTTAATTGGATAAATTAGACCCATTGAGCGGGATGCCCCCCTATGGCGGCCCCGCTACGACAATTGGATCCCTATATGGTTTGGACCTAGTTTAAAAAAAAGAGAAGATCCAAGTTGGGTGAGACATCCCCACCTACTTGATATATATATATATATATATATATATATATATATATATATATATATATATATATATATATATATATAAAACCTGTTATCATCGCAAAAATTTTCCCCTCCCTTGCGAGAGAGAAACGAATTTTGCGAGTCAAACTCGACCAAAGTTTTGAAAATGGTTTTTGAAAATTAACTCGCCTCCGTTTTGAAAATTTGTGGGAAAATTCCGTTGAATGGGATCCGCCTGTCGGTACGAGGTTCAACCGTTCCTGGCGCCTTTACCAGATGTAATTGAACCAAGGACCAATTATGTGCTTTGACTCGACTCAAATAGCTAAATTATGCTATATTTTTCCGAGAATGCACAAAGAATCAGGCTTGTGCTATGAAATTTTGAAAATAATGAAAGTTTGAGAAAATATGATGTTTGCTTTGGAAAATTGAAATATGCTTGAAAATTGATTGGAAAAGTATTTGAAAATTGAATTCTTGAGAAAATCATTGAATTTCATTGGAAATGAGAAATTTGCATTGGAAAGTGATTTCTCAAGAAAATTTGAACTTTAGAAAATTGATTTTGAAATTTGGAATTGCTTTTCTGAGGAAATGGAATTGAGAATTCTGAGAAAATCTAAGAAATTCATTGGAAAATGACTTTTAAAATGAAAAATGAATTCTCAGGAAAACTAGAAAATTTGAGAAAATCGATTTCTAAAAACTTGGGATTTTGAAATTTGAGAATTTTAAAGCATAGAAAAATCTTGATTTGAACTTGAGAAATGCTTTGAAATGTCATTTGAAAACTTAGGATTTTGAGAAAATCAGACCATGAGGAATACTGAATTTTTTGAAATTGAAATTGGAAAATGAATTTGAAAATAATGAAATTTGAATGATATGAATGAATGAATATGAATTTGAAAAGGGATATTCATTGAGGAATTGGGAAATCCTTTTAAAACTTTAAGAAATGCAGTGCATTTCTGAAGTTAGCCTAAGAGTGTAGGCTGAATGTGGCTAATACGAAGATCATAAATCTTGGTTTTCTTCGTATTCTGACTATGGCCATAAATACGAATCCCACCGAGTTTATAAACTCCATAAGAGCTTGTGCACGTGCCATTCGTGTAAACCATAGTGAATTTGAAATAATGTGCATGAATCATACATCACATATTGAAATTTGCATAAATTAAATTATATGCAATGCAACCCTATTCTAAGCAGAAAATGTAACTCTTATTCCAAATTATTACATTATATATTACATTGAATTGAAATAAAATAAGATAAAACTAAGTCTTCTTCATGAATATTCCTGCAAAACTAGAAAACAATGTTAGCACAAAAATGTAGGTTTTTCTGAATTTATCCGAAAATATGGGAAATTATCAGATATTATTCAGATATAAACCAAAAATCATACCCCCTTTGATATAAACATGATAAATAATGAATAAATTTTGAAAATAAACTTGAAAATTCGAAATTGGGGTCAAAATGACCAAAATACCCCTGATGACCTTGAAATCAGGGTTTTCTGAAAGAATTTTTGTAAATTTTGGAATTTTGAAAATTAAATGAAATAAATCAAACATAATATGATAAAATATTATGATATGCATGAAATTTTGGAGAATTAGAAATTGAAATTTTGAAATTTAGGTCAAAATGACCAAAATACCCCCGATAACAAGACTATGGCCGTGAAACCAGGGGTTTTCTGAAATACATTTTGCAAAATTGAAAAAAAACATGAAATGAAAATGAGATTTAAATTAACCCTAATATGATTCTACATGCTAATATACATGAATAAAACCCTAAAATGGCGAAAATATCAAAAAATATCAAATTTAACCTGATTTTCGCTTCTGAATTTAAAGATAAACTAACACATAGAGCAAATGAATTTGGAATTAAGCCAAATTTAGCATGGACACCTAAAATAACCCTAATAACAGAATGGAACTCGAAAATCTATTTTTTTGTATTTTTAAATATGGAAATTCAAATAAAAACCCTAAATTTTGTGATTTATGCCTAAAATGGTGATTCTAAAAGGGATTTCGGATATCAAACTTCCATAAAAATTTTCCAAATTTTATGAGGTGACAGAGGACAGTAAGGCAAGGATTTTTTTCTTTTACATTTGCTATTTTTGACCTATGTTCGGAGCTGTGCCACTCCGGCAAGTTGGATCGGAATCCGGCGACTCTAGGATTTGGGGGAAACAGACAGGTTTCGGTAGAAAATGTTGGAAAAATAGTAAACAGATGGGAAAAAGGCTAAAATTGTGGGAAAATATCTCTGACAAATAGGGGAAAGTTTTATCTTTTGACATAATTGGGATTCGAGTTACGATTTGGAAAAGGCCACACTGTTATCAGATACCTAAATCTCTGGAATTTCTGGACATTGGAACCTGTTAGACAGAAATAGAAAATCCGGGAAAAATACTGAAACAGATCCAAAAATTCCCAAATTTTTGGAAATGACAGGAAATAATGTTAGGAATAACTTTCGTATTGAAAGGTTTTGCAAACGAGCTACAGATTGAGTGGACTCGGTGCATTAGAGTCTGTCTATACCCTGACAAAGAAAAATCAAGATTTTCCCAGAGGTCTAGGAAGTCCGATTTTTTACAGAGGTGAAAACTAACTGAAAAAACCTCAAAATTTTTATATCACTAGTAGACTCAATTTTTAATCTACCCTAATTTTTAGGGGAAGGTTCGAATCCCCCACAAGGGTGAATCCGAAGGTTCTTGTCTGCTAAAACTGGACTCTAGAAATTCCATAAGGGTGAAAGACTCGGTATGGAATCCGATTTGTTTAATGAGCTTCTGAAATCGAAATTGATCCAGATTTTGTCAGGAGATCACAGACAAAAGAATATAACTATCATAAATTTTTCAAGATTTATAAAAGAAAATGTATGCATGAAATGATGACTAAACTGGATGCATGGACATAAAGTTACAGGCTACTAATGAAACTTCAATAAACTAAATCAAATAAATGACATAAATGATGCAATAAAACTTAAACCTACTGTCTAAAACATGAAAGTTATAAAAATAATAATAAGAAAACTAAAACAATCAGGGAAATAGGCTTGATATTTATTTAAGCTATTCGGAATGAGGGGTTTTATCCATTGAACGGATGAACCATCTCATCCGTATAGCTCTAAGTCCATGTAAAATATAAAAAAAGAAGATGAAGTTTATTACCTTGGGGAAGACATTGCTTGCACCAGCTGGAATGGCTGCAATGGAGGGATTACTGTGCTGACTGCACCAATTTGAGGATGCTGCAATGGCTGGTAGCCTTGAAGGTTGAAGGTGGTCTAGAGAAGGTGAAGGAGTTGGATGCTCTTGCTTGTCTGGAATGGTTGCCAAGATGATGATGGTGTTGCTGCTTTGGAGGTGGCTGTAGCCACCAAGATTGGGGCTTTTGATGGCTGGAGTAGGCTGCAATTGCTCAAGCTAGAGGGTTGAAGCCAAGGGAGTTTGGAAAAGATTGAGAGAGGGAGAGAGAGAGTTAGAGAGAAAAGGATGAAAAGGGGGCAATCGTGTCTTGTGTTTTCTCTTTTTTTTTCTTTTTGGATGGGTACGTCACAAACTTTTTCATCTCAGAGATGTTCCGATCCTTCTTTTTCTCTCAGGGATTATATCGACGGTTATTGGCTCATTGGTTGAAAATCTCTTGATGATAGCGAAAATTAAATATCCTTTAGGGTTTGTCGGGAGGCTCATCGCAGTCGCCTTCATCTTGACGGTGCTCTGAACTTTCCCTGGAAGGATCCGTCACAAACTTCGTCATCTTGGAGATGATTCAAATCTTCTTTGGCCCCGGGAGTCTACTCGCTTAATTCGCCTTCATTTTGACGACAATTGAGAGATCCCTTTTGCAGATATTTAATTGCAGCTTAGGTGATTGAGGAGATATAGGGATTTAATGGATTTTTCTGTATCACCCAGGATATTTTGACTGCTTTATTTTCCAAGAATGATCTTTAAAAATGTGTCATTGACTACGATCAATACCGATCACTTATGGCTTTGCAACAACATTGAATTTCCTTTTGCTGGCCATATCGAGGATTTATTCTTCATCCTTTTGGTTGGCCAATAGAAAGAATTTGAATTTTGAATCCTTTTTCACAAAAGCTTTGACCTTTCGGAAATAATACTGAAGGTATTTTGAGGTAATGTTTTTGTGCAATAAAAATTTTGAAATCAACAAATATTTAATGACAAATTGGCAAGATTTTCTTGAAATCCTTTATGGAAGCGAGTATTTGAAGCACAACGCAACGCATCCATGACAGAAATTTTCTTATCCTTTCCCCAAAGGAGAAGATTCAGAAATGGGAAATAGAAATTACTCCTCTCTTCCCTGAAGAGGAGGTGTTTGCAAAACGAAGTTTCGAAGAGAAATTAAGCTTTCGTCAAAACTTCCTAACATTATGCTTCTCTTATGGAAAGGGGGCCGGTAATGGTGAGGTCGGTGAATTGGTCATGAAGGAGCGAGTCCATCACACTCTCCCTAAAAAGAGGGTCCTTCACGATGAAATGGCCTAGTACGAAATTATGGTCACAAGGAAAGCGAACTTCCGTCGAAGCTCTCCCTGAACTAAGGGTTTCTTGTATGAAATTGGAATTTTGTTTTGCAAACGGTTCACATAGACACGAGTCCCTTCAAACTCTCCCTGAAAAGGGGCTAGGTGAACAAAGGATAGCATGCGAAAAGAACGAGCTCCCTTGAACTCTCTCTGTAAAAAGGGTCTCTCACAAGAGGAAATGACTGAAATTGGTATTGGGTGACCAAAATGGTCAAAATTGGAAATTGAAATTTTGAAATTTGATATTTGAAATTGGAAATTGGAAATTTGGAATTTGGAAATTGATATTTGGAAATTGGAAATTGGAAATTGGAAATTGGAAATTGGAAATTGATTGACCCGAAGGTCGAAATTGGAATCTATTGACCCAAACGTCGAATTTGAAAATTTGACAATTGGTTGACCTGGAGGTCGAAATTGGAAATTTGGAAATTGATTGACCCGAAGGTCAAAATTAGAAATTTGGAAATTGGTTGACCCGGAGGTCTCAAATTGGTAATTGGGTGGCCCAAGGGCCGAAATTGGAATTGGAAATTGGAATTTGATTGACCCGAAGGTCAAAGTTGGGATTGGAAATTGAAAAATTGGAAATTGGATGACCTGGAAGTCGAAATTGAGAATTAGTTTACTGGGAACAGTATAGGTTCAATAGGAATTCAGCCTAAGAACGACATTGGTTCTATTGAGAACGACATCGGTTCACTGGGAACAACATGGATTCAATAGGAATTCAACCTACAGATCGAATTTTTGAGGATGAGACTGGTTTGAAAGGGGTTCAACCTACAAATCACATTGATTCCGCAAGGGTTCGACCTACGAACTATCAATTCCATAGGAATTTAACCTAGGGATCACAGTCTAAGAAGTAAGGATTCAACTTATGAGCTTTGAATATACCAGGTGTTAAACTGGGTTTTGAGGAAAGATTCGAATCAGAAATCCAATCTTCAATAAAAAACTAAATGAATTGGGTTTTGAAAGAAAATTCTAGTCGGGACTCTAATTTTCTAGACCAATTCTAGATATTTGAATTGGATTTGAAAGAAAATTCGAGTCGGAACTCTAATTTTCTAGACCAATTCAGAAGGAAAAGAAAACTCGGGTCGGAACTCGAATCTTCGAAGGAAAACTGGATCCATTGTGAAAGAAAAAGAAATTCGAGTCGGAACTCGAATCCTGAAGGAAAAGTAGATCAATTAGAAGGAAAGAAAATTCGAGTCGGAACTCGAATCTCGAAGGAAAACTAGACTAATTAGAAGGAAAAAAATCGAGTCGAAACTCGAATCCTGAAAGAAAACTAGACTAATTAGAAGGAAAGAAAATTCGAGTCGGAACTCGAATCCTGAAGGAAAACTAGACCGGTTAAAAGGAAAGGAAATTCGAGTCGGAACTCGAATCCCGAAGGAAAACTAGACTAATTAGAAGGAAAGAAAATTTGTGTCGGAACTCGAATTCCGAAGGAGAACTAGACTGGTTAGACGGAAAGAAAATTCGAGTCGGAACTCGAATCCCGAAGAAAAACTAGACTAGCATGGATTAGGTTTGAAAACATTAACCAGTAAAACCAGATTTAGAAAGTTTGACCAATAAAAATTGGATTTTGAAAATCTGACCAATAACAATTGGATTTTGAAAGATGTACCACTGTGAATACCGGATTTTGGAAATGAACTAGTATAAGTACTAGATTTTGATAATGGATCAGTACGAATACTGTTTTTGGAAGAATTACCAGCATGAACACTGGATTTTGAAGATTTACCAGCACGAACACTGGATTTTAGAAAATTTTACCAGCACAAACACTGGATTTTGAAAATCTTACCAGCACGAACACTGAATTTTTGAAAGTCTTACCAGCACGAACATTGGATTTTTGAAAATTTACCAGCATGAACACTGGGTTTTGGAAATTTACCAGCACGAACACTGAGTTTTTGAAATTTTACCAGCTCGAAGACTGGTTTTTTTGAAATTTTACCAGCACGAACACTGGGTTTTGGAAATTTACCAGCCCGAACACTGGTTTTTGGAAATTTACCAGCACGAACACTGGATTTTTTTTAAAAAATTACCAGCACGAACACTGGATTTTGATAGAAGATTTTCAATCTTTACCCTCACAACGACTTGGACAACTGTCGGGGCGTCGGGATTTATCCCTTATTCTGAATGGGCAGTTCAGGTTTATCCCTTAACCTGAAAGGGAAACTCAGGTTTATCCCTTAACTTGAAGGGGAAGTTTGATGCAAATGCAAATTGATATATATGAATGTGAATGAATGCATGCAAATGCAAATGAATGCAAATGATGTAAATGGGTGCACATGCATGCAAAATGAGAGATTTGTGTGATCCTGCCTGTATACAGAACATTTTGAAGACAATTTTCAAAATAATGCCCCAGTGTAACTGGGAAAGAAGAATTTGACCATTATTGAAGAAAATATATTGAGGAATTACAAAGGATGGAATAGAGAATTTAAGTATAGAATTTTTCAAATGTTGAGCATTGATAGGGCTTGATAATTCTACACCATTGGCATTGATGAGCATATATGAATTGTGGGGTAATGCTTCCTCGACAACATATGGCCCTTCTCAATTCAGCGACCATTTGCCACCTGGGCGGTGCTTGAGATAAGCCACAGATCTAAGCACTAGATCATTGACTCAGAATTTCCTTTCAATGACAAATTTTGCATATTGTCTGGCTATTCTCTGACGATATGATTGAGCGTGCTCTGCTGCTCTGAGTCTTCTTTCATCGAGCAAATCAAGTTGTATCAGTCGCTGCTACTGATACTGATCAAGCGGTAACTCCAATAGTGATGCGAACTTCAAGGCAGATTTCTGAACATGTAGAGGCAATACTACTTTAGTTCCGTAGACAAGTTCTGACAGAGTAGCATTAGTGGGAGTTCGAATGATGATTCTGTATGCTCATAATGCATCATGGATCTTCTCATGCCAGTCACGATCTATTTTCAAAGTTCGCTCCAAGATTCTAATAAGAATTTTATTGGTGGCCTCTGCCTGACCATTCTCTTGAAGATAATAAGGAGCGGAGAAACGATGCTGAATTCTGAACTTTATGTCCTCATTCTCTCATTCTTGAAATGACTGCCATTGTCCAACACGATATCGTGCAGTATGCCGAAACGACAAAGGATATTCTTGTGGATGAATGGGACCACATGTTGACCTTCGACTGTGCGTAGAGTGATAACTTCAACCCATTTAGTGAAATATTCTGTTGCGACAAGAAAATATTTGTGGCCATTTGAAGCAGAAGGAGTAATGGGGCCCACAACATCAAAGGTCCACATAGAAAATGGCCATGGAGAGATGATAGATTGCAAATATGTTGCTGGCGCATGAATAGAAGGTGCATGTATCTGACATAGAACACGCTTCTTCACAAATTGGTAGCAATCTTGTTGCATAGTCTTCCAATAATATCCTACCCAGATGATTTGCTTGATAGGAGTTTGGTAGCTGACGTGACCACCACAAATGCCTTTTTGTGTATCTCCTGCATGACTTCTTTGGCTTCATCTTTGTCTAGGCATTTGGAATATTCAGAACTGAATCAACGACAATAGAGGACGTCGGCAAAAATAAAATATCGGGCAGACACGCGCTGAATCGCTCGTTGTTCTTGCCAGTGATATTTTGAGAGAATGAGACAAATGTCTTTTCTTTGAGGGGAGCCTTTCCAAGATCGTTTTCAACTTGCTCAGACATCATCTTGATCATTATCTTCTTGAACATTTGATATGCAGCGGGATCGATGCCATCCCTCTCAGTCTGACTTTGTCCTCTAACAGTTCTTGGAGAATTCATCTTTTTTTGCTTGATGCTTTAAAAGTCATGGATGCACTTGATACAGCAGTGTCTTCTTATCTGATCTGGACCACTTGGGAATATTGATACTCTCTGCAAAATGTGATGGATGATTAAATTTTGATGATGAAGATTCAGAATAGAAATGAATATAGAAAAAATATTTGATGGGAATTTGGTAGATAATTGAAAGAACATCCCATTACTAGGGATTGGGTCGCCGCTAGAGTCACGACAATTGTGTTGCCCTTCTTTGCGAGGAGAACGAACAACTGCAAATATGCCTTGTCACCTAGGTGAGGTCGTCAAACCATGATAGAATAAAAATTAAAGGATTTTTTTCTTTATTGAAGGAAAAATATGATTGCATCAATGGTAGATTTGAGAAAGAGGGGGCATATAGACAGTCTGCCACCACTCTCAATGATCAGCAGAGACACGAGGACTGAGGAAAAGAGTGAGAATGATGAAAGAATTCGAGTCATATCTGGCAGAATGGTATGTTCCGGACCACTGCGCTGATGTAAGGTCGAACTCTAGCATGACTCCTGATAGCAACCGCATCTCTATGCGCTTCTGTCTCTGAGAAATCTGTCGAACACATCGCTCTAGATGATAATAAGCGCAAAAGAATGGACCAAGCAGCTTGAATCTCTTTTCATATGCATAGGTGTATCTGGGAGGCGATAATTCTTGATCAAAATAATCTCATACCACTTCTTCTTCCTGCAGATAATCGATCAGGAACCGATATCACGCAACTGGAAGGAGCTTCTTGTCGTTGTATCTAAACGAACTAGCTCTGGTCGGCACATGCTGAAGGAACCAAGACTGAAGAGCATAGGTACCTCCCTCGACTAAGATGGACTCTCCCATTGTGAAGCGGGTCAGTCCCCTGTATAGAAAAGCAAGCGCGGCCATGGCTATCGAAAGACGGCTGGTCTATCGACTTCCCCATCTCCTGAGAAGCTGAACTATTCTGACATCCACATAGTTCTGTCCGTCTGGAAAGAAAGCAAGTCCCACAGTGCACAAAACCATCGCATGCTGAATTCTCTCTCGAGTTGTTCTGGACAGCGAGCTGACTTTTGCGAATTCTCCATACTGTCGGTAGATCTCGATCAGGCTCACATACTCATTCTCATTTTCTTCAATCAGTGGCCAAGACTTGTGTCCTGTCATGCGGGCTACGGCATCTTTGGGGTTCAGACCCTTGACATTGATCAGAAACTGCTGCTCTAATGGATATCCAGGCTGACCGGCTGGCTCAGGCAGTCCCATGATCTCTGAAAACTCATCCATCAGTAGTGTCATCTCGCCCCACGGAAACCAGAATATACAGGTACGCGGATTCCATCGCTCTGCCAGCGCATGGATCAGATTGCCGTTGACTGTCAACTTTCCCACTACAGATGCCAGTTCCAACCCGCAATCGCTCAAGTGGTCCGGAAACATACGAGAGAAGTTTTTGAACCAGACATAGTACCACCGGGGGAAGAAGGGTCCGGTGCTGAGAGCTCGATGCTCAGGAAGACTTTGTTGCACCTTGTAGGAGACGTGACCCTCAGGAAAAATGGAGTCAAGCTGACTGGATGCCATTGGACTGAAAGATAGGAAAATTGGAATTTAGACATTGGAAAAATACAAGAATTTTGAAAATTGCAGGCAGGATAAAAAGTTGGAAATTCGAAGTCCAGAGGAACGAAAGAATGGAAAATCACCTGGAGTTTTGAAGAAAAAGTGGATAATTTGGAAAAATCATCCAGGGTTTTTGAGAAAAAGGAGATATTTCACAAAAGATGGAAAATGAGGTATTTTGGAAAATTGTCTGATATGAGAAAATAAGACGAAAATGAACATCATACATTCAATCACAAATAATTATGCACATACAGCAATCCCTAAGAAGCTGACTATAAATGCATTGATTTCGAAAGAGCTTTAGGACCCTAATCCTGACTTTAGGCTGAGATCAACTGTGTCCAATCATGCTATGCCGATATACTCAAGCCGAGGCTCGATGTACGTGGCATAAAACTCATCTCCAGGTCTAGGCTTGTGTTTTCCCAACATCCTTGAGCGTCTGCCGATATACGTTAGACTATGGCCCTTGGTACGTGGCAGGGGGGCGTTAGCCCAAATAAGTGGCCCAGTTGTGAGGCTCTATCCCGAACTATGGTTCTGGAAGAGAGCCCAGCAACGTGAAGAACGGGTAGACATAGGTGGGGTGGTTTTTGAAATATGATCACATGCAGGCAAACAGAGGGCTCTAAGTCCTAAAGAGATAGAATTTTGAAATTTTTTGAAGAAGCAAACATTGTTTTCATACAAGTCCTAGATTGAGGAGTGTTGTATTTCAGACCTAAGTCTAAGTGAGCATGCATAATTCTCCTCAATATGGTCCTACCAAACCATGCCTAGTCTACATGCAATCCATGTCAGCTGGGTTCAAGTCTAGGCTCCTAGGTTCACATGATATCAAGAATTAAAGTTGACATTCCATAGAACATAATTTTGACAATTGGGCTAAGTTAAAGCACATAATTGATCAGGCGAAGACAAGTCCCATCACGGTCGCCAAACCTGTTATCATCGCAAAAATTTTCCCCTCCCTTGCGAGAGAGAAACGAATTTTGCGAGTCAAACTCGACCAAAGTTTTGAAAATGGTTTTTGAAAATTAACTCGCCTCCGTTTTGAAAATTTGTGGGAAAATTCCGTTGAATGGGATCCGCCTGTCGGTACGAGGTTCAACCGTTCCTGGCGCCTTTACCAGAGGTAATTGAACCAAGGACCAATTATGTGCTTTGACTCGACTCAAATAGCTAAATTATGCTCTATTTTTCCTAGAATGAACAAAGAATCAGGCTTGTGCTATGAAATTTTAAAAATAATGAAAGTTTAAGAAAATATGATGTTTGCTTTGGAAAATTGAAATATGCTTGAAAATTGATTGGAAAAGTACTTGAAAATTGAATTATTGAGAAAATCATTGAATTTCATTGGAAATGAGAAATTTGCATTGGAAAGTGATTTCTCAAGAAAATTTGAACTTTAGAAAATTGATTTTGAAATTTGGAATTGCTTTTCTGAGGAAATGGATTTGAGAATTCTGAGAAAATCTAAGAAATTCATTGGAAAATGACTTTTAAAATGAAAAATGAATTCTAAGGAAAACTAGAAAATTTGAGAAAATCGATTTCTAAAAACTTGGGATTTTGAAATTTGAGAATTTTAAAGCATAGAAAAATCTTGATTTGAACTTGAGAAATGCTTTGAAATGTCATTTGAAAACTTAGGATTTTGAGAAAATCAGACCATGAGAAAGACTTGGAAATTCTTGGGAAAACTGAATTTTTTGAAATTGAAATTGGAAAATGAATTTGAAAATAATGAAATTTGAATGATATGAATGAATGAATATGAATTTGAAAAGGGATATTCATTGAGGAATTGGGAAATCCTTTTAAAACTTTAAGAAATGAGTGCATTTCTGAAGTTAGCCTAAGAGTGTAGGCTGAATGTGGCTAATACGAAGATCATAAATCTTGGTTTTCTTCGTATTCTGACTATGGCCATAAATACGAATCCCACCGAGTTTATAAACTCCATAAGAGCTTGTGCACGTGCCATTCGTGTAAACCATAGTGAATTTGAAATAATGTGCATGAATCATACATCACATATTGAAATTTGCATAAATTAAATTATATGCAATGCAACCCTATTCTAAGCAGAAAATGTAACTCTTATTCCAAATTATTACATTATATATTACATTGAATTGAAATAAAATAAGATAAAACTAAGTCTTCTTCATGAATATTCCTGCAAAACTAGAAAACAATGTTAGCACAAAAATGTAGGTTTTTCTGAATTTATCCGAAAATATGGGAAATTATCAGATATTATTCAGATATAAACCCAAAATCATACCCCCTTTGATATAAACATGATAAATAATGAATAAATTTTGAAAATAAACTTGAAAATTCGAAATTGGGGTCAAAATAACCAAAATACCCCTAATGACCTTGAAATCAGGGTTTTCTAAAAGAATTTTTGTAAATTTTGGAATTTTGAAAATGAAATGAAATAAATCAAACATAATATGATAAAATATTATGATATGCATAAAATTTTGGAGAATTAGAAATTGAAATTTCGAAATTTAGGTCAAAATGACCAAAATACCCCCGATAACAAGACTATGGCCATGAAACCAGGGGTTTTCTGAAATACATTTTGCAAAATTGAAAAAAAACATGAAATGCAAATGAGATTTAAATTAACCCTAATAAGATTATACATGCTAATTTACATGAATAAAACCCTAAAATGGCGAAAATATCAAAAAATATCAAATTTAACCTGATTTTCGCTTCTGAATTTAAAGATAAACTAACACATAGAGCAAATGAATTTGGAATTAAGCCAAATTTAGCATGGACACCTAAAATAACCCTAATAACAGAATGGAACTCGAAAATCTATTTTTTTGTATTTTTAAATATGGAAATTCAAATAAAAACCCTAAATTTTGTGATTTATGCCTAAAATGGTGATTCTAAAGGGGATTTCGGATATCAAACTTCCATAAAAATTTTCTAAATTTTATGAGGTGACAGAGGACAGTAAGGCAAGGATTTTTTTCTTTTACATTTGCTATTTTTGACCTATGTTCGGAGCTGTGCCACTCCGGCAAGTTGGATCGGAATACGGCGACTCTAGGATTTGGGGGAAACAGACAGGTTTCGGTAGAAAATGTGGGAAAAACAGTAAACAGATGGGGAAAAGGCTAAAATTGTGGGAAAATATCTCTGACAAATAGGGGAAAGTTTTATCTTTTGACATAATTGGGATTCAAGTTACAATTTGGAAAAGGCCACACTGTTATCAGAGACCTAAATCTCTGGAATTTCTGGACATTGGAATCTGTTAGACAGAAAGAGAAAATTCGGGAAAAATACTGAAACAGATCCCAAAATTCCCAAATTTTTGGAAATGACAGGAAATAATGTTAGGAATAACTTTCGTATTGAAAGGTTTTGCAAACGAGCTACAGATTGAGTGGACTCGGTGCATTAGAGTCTGTCTATACCCTGACAAAGAAAAATCAAGATTTTCCCAGAGGTCTAGGAAGTCCGATTTTTTACAGAGGTGAAAACTAACTGAAAAAACCTCAAAATTTTTATATCACTAGTAGACTCAATTTTTAATCTACCCTAATTTTTAGGGGAAGGTTCGAATCCCCCACAAGGGTGAATCCGAAGGTTCTTGTCTGCTAAAACTGGACTCTAGAAATTCCATAAGGGTGAAAGACTCGGTATGGAATCCGATTTGTTTAATGAGCTTCTGAAATCGAAATTGATCCAGATTTTGTCAGGAGATCACAGACAAAAGAATATAACTATCATAAATTTTTCAAGATTTATAAAAGAAAATGTATGCATGAAATGATGACTAAACTGGATGCATGGACATAAAGTTACAGGCTACTAATGAAACTTCAATAAACTAAATCAAATAAATGACATAAATGATGCAATAAAACTTAAACCTACTGTCTAAAACATGAAAGTTATAAAAATAATAATAAGAAAACTAAAACAATCAGGGAAATAGGCTTGATATTTATTTAAGCTATTCGGAATGAGGGGTTTTATCCATTGAACGGATGAACCATCTCATCCGTATAGCTCTAAGTCCATGTAAAATATAAAAAAAGAAGATGAAGTTTATTACCTTGGGGAAGACATTGCTTGCACCAGCTGGAATGGCTGCAATGGAGGGATTACTGTGCTGACTGCACCAATTTGAGGATGCTGCAATGGCTGGTAGCCTTGAAGGTTGAAGGTGGTCTAGAGAAGGTGAAGGAGTTGGATGCTCTTGCTTGTCTGGAATGGTTGCCAAGATGATGATGGTGTTGCTGCTTTGGAGGTGGCTGTAGCCACCAAGATTGGGGCTTTTGATGGCTGGAGTAGGCTGCAATTGCTCAAGCTAGAGGGTTGAAGCCAAGGGAGTTTGGAAAAGATTGAGAGAGGGAGAGAGAGAGTTAGAGAGAAAAGGATGAAAAGGGGGCAATCGTGTCTTGTGTTTTCTCTTTTTTTTTTCTTTTTGGATGGGTACGTCACAAACTTTTTCATCTCAGAGATGTTCTGATCCTTCTTTTTCTCTCAGGGATTATATCGACGGTTATTGGCTCATTGGTTGAAAATCTCTTGATGATAGCGAAAATTAAATATCCTTTAGGGTTTGTCGGGAGGCTCATCGCAGTCGCCTTCATCTTGACGGTGCTCTGAACTTTCCCTGGAAGGATCCGTCACAAACTTCGTCATCTTGGAGATGATTCAAATCTTCTTTGGCCCCGGGAGTCTACTCGCTTAATTCGCCTTCATTTTGACGACAATTGAGAGATCCCTTTTGCAGATATTTAATTGCAGCTTAGGTGATTGAGGAGATATAGGGATTTAATGGATTTTTCTGTATCACCCAGGATATTTTGACTGCTTTATTTTCCAAGAATGATCTTTAAAAATGTGTCATTGACTACGATCAATACCGATCACTTATGGCTTTGCAACAACATTGAATTTCCTTTTGCTGGCCATATCGAGGATTTATTCTTCATCCTTTTGGTTGGCCAATAGAAAGAATTTGAATTTTGAATCCTTTTTCACAAAAGCTTTGACCTTTCGGAAATAATACTGAAGGTATTTTGAGGTAATGTTTTTGTGCAATAAAAATTTTGAAATCAACAAATATTTAATGACAAATTGGCAAGATTTTCTTGAAATCCTTTATGGAAGCGAGTATTTGAAGCACAACGCAACGCATCCATGATAGAAATTTTCTTCTCCTTTCCCCAAAGGAGAAGATTCAGAAATGGGAAATAGAAATTACTCCTTATATATATATATATATATATATATATATATATATATATATATATATATATATATATATATATATATATATGTATATCCAAATTAATTAGTTAGAATAATATTATATAAGAGGCAACTAGGGAGAGTTACCATATTTAGATTAGGTTGAGAATTTATTTCCAACCCTCATCCAACGTTTTGGAGAGGTACTAATGGGTAGGGGATCTAATTAAATGAGAAAAAAAAGAAAAAAAGAAATCAAAGAACAAAACAACTTGATAAGTAGAAAACTTATCCCTTTCTAACTCTCACGTTTTGGGAAGGACTCAAAGGAAATAAAGACAGATTTCCATTTTTTTCCTTGAGAGTTACCTATTCCATGAGAGCTGGTGGGTGAGGGTCTATAAAAATAAAGAAACCCTTCACATGCCCCCACATTCTCTTCTCCTTTTGGTTCTTTATTTCTCCTTGCTCCTTTCTCCTCCTTCCACTCGCTTGAGGGGGCTGAAGGCAGGGTACAACAGCTAAACCTTGTGAAAGTTGCGGCTTGGAGGAGGATGATAGCCGACTAATAGACCCACGATTTCTTTTACGGATTCCCGGTCCGTCGATTGAGGTAGGTACATACAAGCTTTATGTGTATGAATCGTGCTAAGTGGTGCAAGCACAAGGGGTTGGATATATGTATTAGAATACATATATATTTTTGCCATGAAGATAGATCATAGCTAGTATGGTATGAGACACGAATGACTGAGGTTCACCAACGTGATGATGTAGAGCACGATTTAAATAATAATAATAATAATAATAATAATAATAATATAGCATATATGGACCCTTGATGTTCGTTGGAAAACATGTTCATGAGAGTGGATGAAGGGTTCAATGTTTGACCAGTATTTTTGGCCTTTTTGTGCATGTTAACATGGCATGAAAACAAAATTTGTAGTTTAGAATGCAGTAAATGTAAAACTGTATTTGATCTGGGCCTCACAGTCATGGCCAAGCACGAAGCGTTTGTGGAATTGGTGTTAACTTGGGCAAGCTTCACATTGGCATTTATGTTTGGACGTAGTCTGCTATTTATACATGCACTCACCTGAAGCATATCTGTCGGGTCCCTCTATACAAAGAGAAGAGGACTTAGCCATAACCAGCGGCTATTGTGCAAAAATGTAAGGCCAAACCTGTAGTGCATGATTACTGTCTCTTAAAAGTTTAAACATATTTTTTTTGTAGCCGTATGTTCTAAGACAGGTACCCGGAAACCAACTATGAAGGGAGCTTTTAAGGTCTTAGGTTCATAGGGAAACCATCTTAGATGTCATTCATAAATGTTATTAGACCTCAAAATCTTTGACAGATTATGAATAGTATACATAAACTTTGCCAATGAGTAAATAAAATAAAATAAAAAACAATTTGCCTTGACTCTTGAATAATGGAGCTTACACATTCAAAAAAAAAAAAAAAACAGGACTACAGTTATTCTACAGGTTCAGTGTTACATAACAGAATCTGTTGGTTTGTAATCAAATATCGATGGTGGTATATGCATGTTTTAAAGAGTTAAAGTTTAATATAAAAGTTGTTTTTTTTTCTAATTGAAAATAATATATGTTTCAAGGCTGGCATCTATCTTGATTTTTTTTTTGTGAAAGCCTAATGTCGTCAATCTCATAGTTGAATCCTAGAACTCTAATGTGTGTGGAACTATGGACGTGGTTTTGAAATCCCTTTTGAATTATATTAAGTGCAAATAACAAATATATATAGAAGGATGATAAAAAAAAAGATATTCCAAGATACTATACTATGTCACTTAGTTTGGTTGATGTTATGCAAAGATCCTTGCTTTGCCGTTTGTCAGTATGTTTTTTTTTGTATTGTTATCAGAAAATTTCATGCAAATAAGAACCAAGATTTTGGCATTTATAATGGCCTATTATTCCCAAGTTCATGCTTGATGCAAAATGCAGCAGGTTGAGTTTAGTCGGACCAGCTTGCTGGCTTTCGTGTAGGGGCCGCTGCGCACCAGCTTGATAGGCCTAGCAGGCTAGGGTCAGTCTGACCCCAGCCTTCCCTTTTCTTTCTAGTGACCACAGGGGTGTACCACCATGCTGGTACACTGCAGATCTGACCCAGTGCTGTTTCAAATATATATATATATATATATATATATATATATATATATATATATATATATATATATATATATATATATATATATATATATATATATATACATTCAGCGTAAGGCCCGGTTTGTTGGGCCTGTTTCAAATATATATATATATATATATATACATTCAGCGTAAGGCCCGGTTTGTTGGGCCTTGTAAATTATAAATGGACGGGATACTTTTTCCTTTTGATCATTCAATTTGAGCTCTCGCTAACCCCAGTTGACAATAAAGTATTTGAAATTTTGGAAACAACAATTTTTATGTGTTGTAACGGAATCATGTTCACCTAATTAATACATGCATACATTTACGACAAATAAAGCAAATGGGCAAGCATGATATTAAAGTTGCATATTAAGTACATGTAAATGTTTGTGCTTGTGATTTTGATGTTTGATGATATTCATAAAATGAATTGGGCACCCTAATCAATGATTAGGTGCAGTATGCTATATATATATATATATATCAATTGTGACATGCAACCTGTATCATATGAAATTGCTTGTTGAGATATGCATGTCGTTATTACATGTATGCATGCACAAGTATTAGACTTGTGTATGAGCCTACGATTCTGAGAAACTATTGTGGTGCCTTATGTGCACTGGGTTTGATTGTGTGTGACATGATAGACAAATGTTTTATAAGTCATCAAAAGGTATGCATACACATAGATCACCCCAACATAGACTTGGGGTTGTGATAATCCCTTGAGGTACTATGACTCACACCAAGAAATAATAAATTAATACATGCACATATACTGGACTCTGGGTATACCTTAAAGACGGTATGTTACCAATTTTCTCTGGGTGCTAGATATACTTGAAAGATGGTATATGTTACCAAACTCGTGGTCTATCTTGAAGATGATAGATGGTACAAACTTAGAGGGACATTTTTTTGTTTTTGTGAGAGCTAGACATCTCACTCAATCCCCAGTTCTTAGAGTTAGGGGGTTAGGACAATCAATGTGTCCTAGGAGATAGATTTATATCTTTTGCAGAAGTCTTGGGATACATCCTATTCTAGTTTTGTCATTGGGGAGTACTCTCTCGATTATGGACCGCCTTCTTTAGATAGCCGTTTCAAGAAAAGTACACCAACTCCCATGTGGTCTCGGTCCACTATGATGTCTCATTCTGTGCATACCCACAGAAAAGGGTAATCAGATAAACTAAATAATTTCTTTTGTGAAATTAGATGTGTGATTGGATATTGCGGGTGATATATTTTATTTCTAAAATATATATATAAGAAATGCTCTGTTAAATGAATTAATGGTTCTAATTGCATGTCATGTACATGAATTTCATGTCTTGTATAAGAATTGCATGTATCCATGATTGAATGCATTTATTGCATACTAGAATTATAACACCCTAAAATCTTTATTCTAAAAAATATGATTTTTTTTTCAAATGGTTTTATAAATCATAGCAGAAATTTGAAATGGGATAAAAGCTTTGGCGTATTACAGATTTATCGTATCATTCACAAATAAACTTAAAATTTAAAATTTAACATCCACAATCAATAAATGTCCATTACAAACTTTTAAATAATTAATATCAGAGTCCTTAAATAATTATGAAGGTTTGTAATCCAAAACACTAGCAAAAGGGGGAAATGTAACTTCCCAATTTTTTAAACCAAAATTTAGATTTTTTTTTAAAAACCCCTTACATAGTTTTTAAGAAACACAATATAAACTATTTTTTTTAAATATGGTTCAAGCCTTGGGTGGGTTACAGATACAACACACACATAAATAATACTAAAATAACTAAATCTAACCATGATTTGCATTTAAAATAAATCAAATACTAGTCTCAAACATTATCAGAGTTTACAAGACTTAATCAAATAGACAAATAATAAAATACCAAGTCTTCTTAAAGCCATAAAGAACTGTAACTCTCTTGGTGCCACTCCGAGCCTACTGTCGCCACCCTTTGACCTACTTATTACCTGAAATATTATATGTACAATCATAAGTCTACAACCTCAATAGGTAATCACCAAACATGTGAACACCAATATTTCAATCATAACAATAAGTATTGGCACATTTTCAAATATCATCTAAATTATATAACACCACAATATCATAATTAAGCACAATTTACATTTACATAATTAATCGTGCTTGCATTTATATTATAGGATAAACATACTACAATGCATCATGCCAACGAAATAACAATTTATGCACATTCTAAAGTATTTCATTGATTTCATTCTGATTTCTTATGTTTCACTTTTCCTCTTACCCGAAGATACACTCTTGAGTTCGTAACTTCGATTCAACCAATCCAATGAGGGGTATATTATGCTATGTATTTTATTAACCTCATTGAACTGAAGAATCTGCAACCTCACACTGAGGTGCCACTGGAGCGGTCTGTAACTAAAAGAAACTCACAGTGGTCCTACACGAAATCAATTCCTACTCTATAAAAATTTTGGACATACCACCTAGGACACATGGTAGTCCAGACCCCTTATGACCAAAGACAGGGGACCATAGATGCCACTGCTCTCCAAAACAAAACAACAATCAATCGATCGTGTTTACCCCCACTCTCTCCAAAGTGGGTGTCAGTCCAAAAAAACCTATTCTGAATGAGTCATGTGTGTTATTTAATTATTAGGCTAATAAATTAAATTTTATGTGGTCATAGCACACACACTCGGGTTCACCAGCCCAATCTCCCCACTAAAGATTCCATAAGCAAGACTGCTTTGACCAATCTAGACTCCACAATTAACACTGTGAGCACAGCCTCCATGAGGCAATTATGTGATTATGTACATGGATATCTTTTATGTCTCTAGTGTACCACAGGCACCCATAGGATCCACCACACCCCGGCTCACATCAAGCCACACACATGCTCATATCGCACATCTTTATCACCATGTCATATGCTCACATGGATTATAAAGGTTGCAACCACATGCAATTCATGATCAAGCAACATGTGTAATAATTTATTTTACATCGATCATGCCTTATGATATTTAATGTTCATTAACATGCATATCATATGAATGGTTATAAATCAAGAATAATATGTAATACATTCAGTTTGCATGCATATCAGATCAAATTTTAATATGAACATCCATAACCATGCTGCATAATATAAAATACACTTAAGCATCTATACATGTCATAATGTATAAATTTTGATCCCTGTTAACCCATTTTTGAAAAACTCATCAAAAATCACAAAAATCGAATTATGCCTCTCTAATTTTACTATGACTGCCCCTATATCTCAAGAACACGGTTTAAGAAATATAATGAAAAAAATCATTATAATAAAATCAAGAAAAATCTCAGATTAAACCCTATTCAGGAAAAATATAAGACCGAACCTATCAACTTCAGAAATTTACCTCGCTTTAAGGAATTTCTTTAGAGTTACAGAAAAATCTTTTGACAAAACCCTTTTTATAGGATCTTCTTTTACATATTACCTTTCACCCAGAGTTTTTCTAATTTATTTTGATCAGTCTTGGTTGGGTTTTTAGAACCATCAAAATTGTGGGTTGAAACAGTCCTGCAAATAGAGCAGAAAACCAATGCTTTGTTTCAATAGATGTTTCGGCCTCAATACTGATCCAAAAAAAGCAAAACAAGATTCTAAATTTAAGCCCTAAATATGCAGAACACTCTAATATTTTTATTTTAATTTATTGGCTTAGTTTTGTTATGATGATATCATTTTTTTTATTAAACAGGTCAAATAAAAAATGTGAACAGAAAGTCAAGATTCAAACTCATGCAAGATCCATAAAGCAAGAACAAGATTCAAGGTAAAATTCCATACAATCACGATTTTTTATGCCTTAGACATATTTACATCTTCATAGAATACATATTTGCTCAGATTAATGCTAATCTTGCTAAAACAATAACATATATCATCCAAGAATCATAAAACCTTCAAGAAATATCTCAACTATTATAAAATCTATGCAAGAATCATAAGAAACCCTAAACAATCATGAAAATGTGGATTCTTTATATAATAACATGTTGTTTAATCATGCTAAACATAAAATAATTCATCAACATGAAATAATTTATCATACATGCTCAGATCAACTTTCTTTATCAAAAATATCAAAACCGTAAAAATGTTTTTGCCAAAACCTTCTTTAAAACAATTTTTTGCATACAAGAATATGGATTCAAGAATATGATGAATTTTTATAACTTATAAAACTTAAATTTCATCAATATGACCTACGATTAACATACTAAACAAGCTAGAACAAATAAGATCTAGCAAATAACAAGAAAGAAGCTTTCCCCAAATTGCTTTTCATAAAAGAAGCCCAAAAATTGTCTTGTTTCGAAAATCTTTTTTTTTATGATAAAAATTTTTTATTAAAATGTGTTCTCTAGATTTAAAATGAATCTTAGAAAGGTGTTTCAAGGTCTGATCCATCATTGGTTCAGATCTGAAAATCGTCTCATGCATATTTCATGCATTTGAAAAAACCTATGCCTACGTGATTGATGTACCTACCTTAATCGGGTTCTTAAACATATATTGGCCTTCATCTCCTGTCTTAGAACCTTAAAGGAGCTTTAATAGTGGCTGAAAAAACTCTAAAAGGGAGGAAAGAAAGAAGAAGAAGAAGAAAGAGACATACCTCTCTTTCTTTTTTTTCTTTTTATATTAGAAAAGCCCACCAAGGGGGAGGGACCCTTCCTTGGAGTCTAAAACACAATAGACTCTAGCTAACTTGATCCCTAAGAGTCCTATTCCAAAAATACACTAACTAACCCCTTAATTAATTAAGTAATTGATTTAATTTACTATTATTTTTATTTTAATTAATTACTAATTAATCTAATTAGTTATGGATTTAATAGGAGGCGTCCCACCCTCTCTAGAATCCTCTAGGGTTTAAAGACCCTCTTAATGAGATCTCTAGAACCTAGAGTGAATCTCACTTGGGTCCAAATCCAAAAATGATCCAAATCCAAAATCCTAATCCCAATCCATATTCAAAACTCAATCTAGATCCAATCTCCAATTGAGTTGGATCTAAGAACCAAACAAAAAGATCCAAATCTAAAACCAAATTAAAGAATCATATCCGAATATAAGATCCAAAACAACATTGGATCCAAACTCAAGTTTGAATTCAAACCAAACCCATCTAAGATCCAAATACCCTGAGTCACCCCTGAATCCTTGTGAGCTACCCTAACTGTACCTGGCACCCCACTGGGCTAGGCGTGACCCCTTTGAGCCTCTCATGGACCCTGGTTTGGGTCCTAAACACTGCTTAGTCAACTTACACTCTCATTTTTTGTCAAAATTAAAAACTAATTTTAACAACAAATTAAAAGTTAAATTAAAGCAAAATCGCATACGTTATAGAAAAGATTTGGCTTGGTTCAACGCCGCAACCTCCTGCTATTACATGGTCCTCTATTCACAAACTGAAAAACATTTTAATAATAGGATCAGAATAACAAGTCCTCAGTAGAAAAGTGTTATTCAATACACATAAATTAAAACAAGCATGCAAAAGAATATTCCAATACTCACACGTACAAATATCAATTAACATGTTAAGAATACATATTTTGCAATGCTTTGTAGGACTTTCAATCATTCACACTTGCATAACTTTTTTAGTAAAAAATAATTACATATTCATAAACCTTTAAACATGCATGACCATTTAATAATGCATGCACTTACCATTGCTGAATTCAAATTGTATGCATGAGTGACTTTTTATCTTTAATTAGGCTTTCTTTTTATATGATGCATGACATGCCTAACTAAATGCACACTTAATTTAAGGTTTTGTTCTTAGCCTTGTGGGTACTAATACATGCTTAAACCTGGATGAGGATCTTGACGCAGGAGTGTTTTCATATAATTATGACTTTGGCTTGGCTGGACACCTTTCACCAATCTTACAAGTAAGGGACAAGCGTATCGAGAGAGCGCTCCCAACACCGTCATCCTGATGCATCAGTTTTTTACTCATGAGTTTCTATCCTGAGCATTGTAGTCTAATATGGAGGGTTCCCCTATCTTCATGAATGGGGAGGAGCAACCTTCCGTACTCAAAACCAGTATCCACGAAGCCGAAAGTACCGCTTGCCCTCTCTTTACAAGTATCATATTTTAGTGTCACATGGTTAAATTTTTAAATTCATTAATTCCATGCAACACACACTTATAAATCTGATTTAAAGATTTGGCCTCTTTCGGGCCTATATATGCACATTCTTAAAAATGCATACTTCATGTATTATTGCATAATTCTTTTATTTTATTTTTGGCTTAAGCACATATTCATTATTAGGCAATGATCATAACAATTAGATGCATCCAAACATTTATATTACTATGCATACTTTATTCATTTCAATATCAGTGTTCATAAACTATTGAGCATCCATATTCAATCATAATTCAAGCTCATTTCATCCACTTCAATAGCAAATGTCAACAAAGGCCAATTAGTGCATAAACACTTTATTCAGTTTGTGCCCCATATTGGACACTCAATTTCTGCATAAAAATTATTTTAACAGTATATATGCAGCACTGTATAATTTGCATAAAAGCGCATTCGAATGCTTTATAAAATATCACATGTATTGCTAATTGGGCCTTTAGCCGGTTCAAGACTTGTCAGACTCCTAATTTGCTTGACTGTTATAGAGATGTATACAATCTATGAACAGAGCTAAAATATTGACAAGTTATAGAAAATTTGGTCAGCTTTTCGATGCCATAAACTATTTGTAACAATTTTTCTGTATGAGGGAGATATGACTGGTTTAGTGTATGCCTATACTTTTATGTTTCAATTGTTACACTTCAGTGCTTAATCAGAAAACAGAGCTAAAAAATTCACAAATTGTACAAAATTTTGTTATCTTTCCAACACAATAAATCATTCACAAAAACTTCTTCGAACAATAAAGATATGAATGATTTATTGGTCAGGTATCTAGCTAGAAATACAAAATAGCGGGAAACATGCATTTGGGTGAGCAGAAATAGGCCACCCGAATTGCAATTTTTGAGATTTTTCAACAACAATGTATTAAATATTATTTCAAAAATCCTAATTCATGATATTACATATTTTATTATAGACAAATCCCATTTTCACAGTTTTTAGGCTGGGAGATCGATCCGTCTTTTCGAAAACTAATTTCTCAGAAAGGTTTTCAGTGTTTTTCTCAAATTCATGCAGAGTTATAATTTTTTCACTGCAAAAAATGGCAAAATTTTAATTAACTGCATACAACATGAATAAGAATATTAAATCAAGAAATCTAACTAAATTTTTTATAAAGAATTGATATATGTTACCCTATTGTTTTTCAAAAATGGCTTTTATTTCTAAAAAACCCATAATACATGACTTGCATCAAATTTTATGTTTTTAATTCAAACAAAACATTTTTTCTAGGGATTAAACCAACTTTCCTCTGAAAAAATTAGATCAAACCCTTCTTCATTAATACATTTCAAGGTTTACTAAGGGCTTTCATTTGAAAACCCTTAATACTTTGAATTCTGGCTAATCGGCTAGACCCGATTTGCCTGTATTCAAACCCAATGCACATTTTATATATATATATATATATATATATATATATATATATATATATATATATATATATATATATATATATATATATATATATATATATAAAGGCTTAAACCAGAGTCTTCCTCACACGTATATGTGTGTGTACACCTTTGATTCATGTGTATTCTTGCATATTTGTGTCATAACTAAATTTTAATTAAAATTCAAGAAAACTGATTTTTGAGAGTTTTTTCTTTAGAAAATTGTCTCTATGCTAGTTTTGACGAATCCAACACTGAATCCTCACATGGGAGATTTGGTACAGGGTTCATCTAATTAGAAATCAAAATAAACTCATACTTACGAGTTTTGAGCTACATGTAGAGAATATAACTGCTACCTTTTTCGAGAAAATATCCCTTCTAGCCGAGAAACCGGATTTTATTATCAAATCGGCTCCTCTGCCTTGTTTGGTGGATACGGTTTGATGCTTCGCTCCCCTCCAAAGTATGTGGGTACTTCTCTTAGTTGTGTGGAAGAGGAAAACCAGAGAAAAAGATAATATATAGAGAGAGAACCAAAAATTCAAAAGGGGACAAAATAAGGGGGGCATGCGCCCCTCCTCCCTTTTTATAAAGCATAGGGGCTAGATCAAGGGGCTGGGGCAATTCTCAGCCCTTGATCTAAGTCCCTTTAATCTTTCCTTTCTTCTATTTTCTAAATTTTCTAACAATTTTTTTTCCTATTGCCTTATATATATATTTTCTATCTATATAGTAAGCTTAGGCTATTATATTATATAGCATACTATAATGTATATAGTATGAGGTATAGCCCTCATAAATTAGACGCCACCCCCTTATGGGGTTTTCCCTTTCCATTTTGAAACTTTGTCAAACTTGCTTGCTTGGCAAGCAAGTTTGACTTAGTCAATATTTTATATATTTTCTTTTTCTTTTTCTTTTTCTTTCTTTCTTCCTTTCCTTATTCTTTTTTTTCTTAACCAACCAGCTCATCTTAGATCCTTCTAGGATGGGATGGATGCCCCTTGGGAGAGTCTCCCCTTTGGTCTTATTTTAGAAATTTTTGACTTTGGTAATCAAAAAATGGGTTTTGGCAACTTTTAAAAAAGTCTTAAATTTCAAGTTTTAAATTTAGTTTAAACTAAACCATGAGGTACCACATAGGATGGGCCCCATAGGGGACAACCCACCTATGGACCTCTACTATTTTATGGGTTGTAGTTAAATCAAATTTTTCATTCCACATTTTCTATATTTTATAAATTGGTTTTATTTAATATTTGAATTTCAAAATTTTTAAAACTACATTTCAAATTTAAATGAAATGACTCTACATATAAACCAAATTATTTAAAATGCATATGAAATTCTTTTAAATACAAATTTATCTCAATTATCTAAATTCTTTTCTAAAAAAGCCAATTTCACTAAAATAAAATTTAAAAGCGATTTCCACTAGGGTCGGCAGGACAACTTTGTCATTTTTATTTTTGGTAAATTGGATTTCAAACTCATGAAACGAAATTCAAATTTATTGAAATTACATTACATACATATAAAATTATCCTAATTTCGTCTGAAATCATATTAAACTTTATTTCGATAAAATTTACCAATTATTTTATTAAATACCATCTTTTTTATAAATTCAATTCTGAATGCAACTTTCACTTTAATCAACTTTAATTTTTTATAAGATATTTTTTATAATTTATCTTAGGCTATTTTACATTTTTATATTTTTTTCTCATAAAATTCATCATTAATATTATTATATTCATTGAAATACCCCTAAAAATCATAGGTTTTACATCTAAATTCAATTTAAATTCCAAATTCAATTTCGACAAAGATTCAAATCATTGTATAATTCAAACTTGAATTGACATTAAATTAAATCGTAATTTAGGTTCAACTCAATCCCAAATCTAATTATAATATTTAAAATATATTTATTAAATCTGAATTCAAATCCTAATCCGATCTGAATTCAATTTCTCAAATCAAAATCCAAATTTGATAAAACTTCAAAAATTGAAATTGAAATCGAAATCCAATTAGACTCCAAATTCAAATACACACTCAATTCGAATTTAGACTAATATTGAAATTCAAATTAAATTCCATTTAAGTTCAACTTAAATCCAGATTAAATCTGATTACAAATTAAAAACTTGATTCAGAATAAATTTTCAACTTAAAATTTATTCTGAATCCTAATTAATGCTCAAATTATAATTTAATTCTCTTCTCAATTTCAAATAATATTTTTGCCTTAAATTTACCTTTATTTCTTATAAAAATATCAAAAAATTAAGGGTTTTATATCGTTACCTCATTAAAAAAAATCATCCTCAAGATTTAACTAGGGTTATTTATCAACAAAATTATGGTTGTTTTGTTTTTATTATTCATTTATTTAATAATTATAAAAAAATTTATGGGTATTACAAGATTGATGAATGTGTTGTGTACACTTGACATGATGAATAGACATATTATTTGTGTGTTTCTTACTCATACTGGTTATAGTCTGACCCTTATAAATTACCATTTTATAAGTAGCAAATGAAAAACCATGGAGCAATTGCGAGCATCGTTGTGGGTGGTGCCATGGGACCATATCTTTTTATTGATATCTTGTGGACTCTGATTGAAATTGTTATTTCTATTATGTGTGACTTTACATGGCTTGCAATAATTCAGAAAAATGTTTCAGTTATTTTGTCTAATGGCCTAAGATATTTACTCAAAGTTTTAGTAAGCAATTCTCCTATAAAAAAAATTAAAAAAAATCTATGTAAATTTTTGAGTTAAATATTTTGGGGCGTTTCACGGATACCACTTTAGGTGTGTGTGTGTGTGGATCATCTTATCTTTTGGTGTTGCTCTGACACTCTTGGTCTTTCTGAGTACTTTGCCTATTTAGGCGTATCCCAATTATCTCATTTGACATGCAAACAACTAACATATCATAAGTTTCATGCTTTTCAATATAGATAATGTGTCATACATTATGCAACATTTAAATTGAATTATAGAGGTTCCTCAAACCTTGGCTCCATTTTAAGTTATATTTTTCTCATGCATGCCCATAGATAATGACCCTTACGTAGTTACATATATGCATGGCTTGTAGGGTTTTGTGAAGCCTAGAAATATGATTGAACTATTTATTTACTACACATAAATCATGATTTTCACGTAAATGATTGCATGCGATTATAGAATAGTATATGTGAAGCTTGATCTTACATAAATTATTACATGCAAGCATAGAATGACACATGCATACCATAATTTTATGTAAACTAATGTATACGAGAATGAAACAATATATACAAACACATTTCCTTATAATATCATATATGCAAAAATATTTTATTCTAAGATATATATTTATTTTCTTGAAAATTATTCATTTGTTTTATAAAATATTTATTTCCTTGAAAACATTTGTAAATACTCATACCAGTGCTTTAATCAAATAAAATAACTAATCATAAAGTCAAACATTATAATTTTATAAGCATTTGGTAGGAAGAGACCCTACCTCAGAATGCTTGTTGATAAAAGCAAAAAATTTCCAAAACAATCCGGGGGAATTTTCCTTCAAAAATATTATGAAGGTTTCGGCGATTCCTCCAAAGATGCAACCTCGTTGAAGGGGGTTGGCAGAATCGAACCTTGTTGGGCTAAGCTAACTTGGGTAGTACTTAGCTAGGGTGGAGAAAGGTAGAGCCAAACTGAGTCAAACCTAGTTGGCTTTTGGTCAAACCGGGTGCATTAGGAGGGCTAGGTGAGTCAAGCTTAGGGAGGAATAGGGTTGAGCCTAGGGACAGGTTTAATACTAAGAGAGGTCTGGACCTAAGTGAGTCAACTAGGTCAACACCTAGAGGGAAGAACAAGACCTAGTAGGCTAAGGGGAGATAGGCCAAGGCTAGAGAGGGAGGAGAGAGGAGACCACCATAAGGTGGTGCCAACTAGGAGAGAGAGAGTGTGGGAGAGAGAGAGGGAGAAAGGAACTAGAATGAATAAGGGAAATGGGAAGGGAGGAGGGTTATTTATAGCCAAGGAGGGGCTGGATGGGTTGACACATGGCATAGAGGGGTTTCACTTGGCAAGGGAAGGCCAAGTGGAAAGGAGAAGGGGGGCTACTTCTTTTTTAAAACCACAGACCCAAACTTGTGGGCTGGCCCATGGGGTATTGGGAGGTGGGTCTGGACTGGATCCCAGTTGGATCTAATTCAGATCCACATTATCTAGTTAGGTTAGAATCTAGCTAGTGTTTGGTTTCTTTCTAACTAAATCCTAATTAAATCCCTAATCTTATTTAATTATCAAGTATAATTTAAAAAGTAAGAGTATATAATTAATTATTTAGTTGACTGATTCTGGTCAATGAGAGGATGGACACTATGACCCTTAAGTCAATTTTGTCCCTGATTTTATTTAAATTGTCATTTTACCCATAGGACTTGTCGAGCATGTTCTGAATGTGTTTTAACTATGATTTTGATGAAATCAAAACCATTCTTCTTAGATTTTTTATAAAAAAATATTTAAAACTATAAAAATAGATCGATAAAATTACAAATTTTCCCTTGGGGTTGTCAGGAATGCTTTGAACTCGTATGAACTCCGAATTTGACAAAATCACTTTCATTCTTTTTGAAATTTTTGACACTTGTGCAACCACGTGTCTGAAAGTCATAATCTTTTAAAAATTATGGTTTTGACATTACTTTAAATTGGGTTTGATCCAAACTTAATCTAGCTTCTTATTTTAGATCAGGTCCACTCAATGGATCAAATCATAAACATGATTTTAGACCCTCATAATAATTTAGTAATTCCTTCGATACTTTGATTTCCCTTGAAATTTCTTAGATAAAAATAAATGTTATTATATATCCGAGATTCAATGATTCAATTACTTTAATAAATATTGAAATATTATCGATAAATAATTTGATTACAATAACTAGTGATAATTAATTTCATTAATTATGTCAAAATAGTTTATTTATAAATCCAAAAACTTTACAGTTACAGCCTACCCCTCTTAAAAGATGTAACACCTACAAATTTAATTTATTTTAACTTTTCAAATTGAGCAAAATTCAAGAATTTAAATTGAACTAGGGCTCTAGTTAGGTCCGTTATGAGTCGTAGATCTCGTAGGCGATCAACTCTGATGATTTTGTTTATGGGTTGGTTTAGAAAATGTAATTTTTAAAATTGATCAACCTTCATTTTGGGTTTTCCAACTTCAATAAGGTTTAGAATTTGGTTGTTTAAAATTGATCATGCTATGCTTTGGACTCAAACCAGGTTCCTTATGAGACCCAGAGGGTCACGCCCAGCTTGATGGGGTGCTATGTGCCTATATGGTGGCCCACAAGGATTTAGTTGTGGTCATTGGCATTTATGAATCTTGGATGAGTTCTTTTCAGATCCAAATCTTAGTATTTAGACCCAATAGTGATTTGGATTATGAATATGGACTTTAATTTAAGTATTGGATCTGAAATTAATGTTTGGTACCTAGATCCAATCCAACTGGGATTGGATATGGTCTAGGGTTTTTGGATCTGGATTATCTGGATTGGACCCTAGTGGGGCGCCATCTAGGTGAGGCCTACTTTATTTTTTTTCTAGAGACCTCATGAAGAGAATCTCTAATTAATTATTAAATAGAGGGTTCTAGAGAGGGTGGGATGCCCCCCGCCCCTAGTGGACCCCATAGTTACTTATTTGGTCAGAGTTTTATTTCAGGACTCTTAAGAGACCTTAGGGAGTTGAAAGTCTTTTAGAAGAGGTCTTTGATAGGAGTTAGAAGACTCTTAGGAGAACCTTCTCGGTGGGGTGTCCTACCTAGGGATTGTTAGTGTAACACCCTACAATTTTTATCCCAAAAATTATGTAATTTTTTTATTTTTTAAATGGTTTTAGAAATCATAGTGGAAATTTGAAATGGGATAAAAGTTTTGGCATATTACAGATCCATCATATCATTCACAAATAAATTTAAAATTTAACATCCACATTTAATAAATATCCATTACAAACTTTTAATTAATAATATCAAAGTTCTTAAACAGATGTGAATGTTTGAAATCCCAAAACACTAGCAAAAGGAAAAAGATTTGGCTCGGTTCTCATCGTAACCTTTCACCATCACATTGGTACTCTATTCGCTACCTGAAATAAAACAATTTCATAATAGGGTCAGACTTAATAAGTCCTCAATAGAAAAGTGCTATTCAATACACATAAATTAAAACAAGCCTGCAAAAGCATATTCCAATACTCACACATGCAGACAACAATCAATACTTTAAGAATACATGAAATGTAATGCTTTACACGATTTATAATCATTCACACTTACATATTTCTTTCAATTCTGAAGTAGTTACATATTCATAAACAAGTAAACATGCATGGGCAGTTAATAATGCATGCACTTACCATTGTAGAACGATAAACCATTTATGCATGAGTGGATTTATTATCTTTAATTAAACTTTCTTTTATTAAATAATGTATATCATGATTTAACTAAATGCACAATCATCTTAGGTTCTCACTTCTTAGCCCTACGAGTACGATCACATGCTTAAACCTGGATCATGACCATGGCACAAGTAGTATTATAAAACCTATAAAATTTTGACAATTGTTGAAATAAATAAAGGTGAATTTTCTTCAGAATAGATTTAATAATATGATATTATTCGAATGAATTTGATCCAAATATATCTTGGATCCAAACAAGGTTATATAAATCTAGTATTTAGATTTAGATATGGCAAGTGGATTTGGATCCTGAATGGATCTAAAACCCAGTTGTGATTTTTATTGGATTTTTAATAGATCCAAAATATTGTGTGACCCAACCAAGATCCAAAATCCAGTTGGGGAGTTTTAGAAGATCCAAAGTATTATGTGATCCAACCCAAATCCAAGATCCATTAGAAAATCTATATGCATACAAATAAATTAATGTAGACATAAATTACAACGAAAAGAGAAGTAGTGTTGTGGAGAGGTTTGTTGCCTCTTTAAGAGATGACATGAGTTCAAATATCACCACATACAGTTGGAGAGTTTTAGAAGATCCAAAGTATTATGTGATCCAACCCAAATCTAAAATCCAGTTGGGGAGTTTTAGAAGATTCAAAGTATTATGTGATTCAATCCAAATCCGAGATCCATTAGAAAACCTATATGCATACAAATGAATTAATGTAGACATAAATTACAACGAAAAGAGTAGTGTTGTAGAGAGGTTTGTTGCCTCTTTGAGAGATGATGTGAGTTCAAATCTCACCACATATACAGTTTATGTAGTGGATGAGCTACATTTTCTTTTTGACAAACTTTAACTATTTTAAAAATACATGTTTTCATTAATAGAGATAAAGTCAAAAAAAAAAAAAGGTAAGTCAAGCATCCAAAATGGAATACATGACTATTGGATTGTAATTCAAATTTTAGTTTAAAACATAAGAAAATTTTTCATATAGCACACATTTCTTTTGTCATTGGTTAAGATAGAATTTAAGAGAAAATGAAAGTTTGAAAATTCATTTTGGAAAGCGATTTATTCTCCTTTCCATTTCACAATTTTTGTTGGTTGATTCAAGATGGCTGCCTTGTAGGCATGGTTGGAAGAAAGAGATAAGTATTGAAAGAGGAAAAAATTAATTAAGAAAATTGAATGGTATGAAAGGATCAGCCTCTCGTATGCGTGAATGGAGAAAGGAGCGGGGCAGTTTCAAAGAGAATTGATTTTGGCAATTAATCAAAGGAAATAAAAAGGGAAAAATTCTTGAGGTTGCCAAAATATGCATTACACGATTTTTTTGTGTTCTCAGTCTCTCTCTCTTCTCCTCTCTTACTGGCTTCTCTTCTTCCTCCTTCCTTGCCATGCAACCACTCATCTTGGAGGTGCTGGACGACAGATTGATTGGAGGAAGGACTATGAACTGTTGATCCGGCCATACCCCAAGAGTTATTCAATGACTCAATTCGTCGGAAAGCGATAGGGGCATTCTATCTCTATGTGTGTGCTTAGGGACGTGTGATGCATATATTCATCCTACTGTCCAATTATGTATATGATGATACATAATTCAACTGTGGGTTTTAGACATGGTTGATCAAAGTTCAAACCAACCGTAGAGAGGTGAATAATGTGCAGCATACAGAGTGATGTTGAAACATGTCTTGGTTTATGCATCACCCTACTCTAAAATCGTAGAATCGATAGCATAAACCTTATATCGGATTCACTGAAATATGTGTAAAGTATGATGGAATAAGGACTGGTTTTTTTTATAAAAGCATATGTATTATTGATAGACAAAAGAAAACGTTGATGAATCATATATTGTTGTTCAAAAGTGAATCTGATAGACATATGTTGAGATGAGAGTTTTCTAAAGAAAATAAAAAATATATAGATCTAGATATATCCGAATGTATTGCTTAGAAGTAGGGTATGTCAGTTATGATTAAAAAAAAATCTGTTGCAAAAGTTAGAACGCTAGAGATCCATTGTTTGTGAATGTTTACTATGCATAATTACAAAGTCATGTTTAATATTGATATATCATTCACACTATGCCATCAATTTGTCTCTAATTTGACTTGAAACCATGTATGACTACTAGTTCTTGGCATTATGAGATTCGTTGATATACAGATTTTTACATACATGTGAATCACAAATCTACAGTTTCAACATACATGTATGTACAACTAGGCATGACTATTATTTTATGTCAGGGTAGATATACCAACCATGTTGTGTATCATGTATTGCCTTAATACGATCTACAACAGTGTATATATATTATTGTCATTTTATGTATTGTGATGTACTTTAGTGTACTGTTTTCTCACTTAGATGAATTGTAAAACTATTGTTTTAACATATCCTATGCATGATGATTTGTGGATGTATGAATTCAAAAGAAAAAATATAATTTGGGTTGGGACTACGTGGGTAGCAGGCTGCAGGCCCAACAACATGGTATCACATGCTCGACGGTCCAGTCCTACCTAGTTAGTCCGACCATAACAGCCTGGGGTTTGTGGACCTTACACAGGTTTTGTATTGCAATGCATTTGGCAAACAACCAGTGTAAGGTACTATGTTTGACTGGGTGTTGCAAACTCGAGCAATAGGATGTCTCAATGGGTTCTGCTGCAGCCCAACTTGACTTTCAAAAAAATATTGAGTTGTGTGGGGTGTTGTAAACTCGAATAGCAGGCTATCTCAATGGGTTCTGACGCAGCCCAGCTTGCCTTTCAAAAATTATTATGTTGGTAGGGCGCTGCAGACCCAAACAACATGTGGTCTCAATGGGGTCAGTCGTAACCTCAGATTGACTATCAAACAACAAGCATGTTTGATATGTTGCAAAAAAAAAATTATATGTATTATGTTGGATGGGCACTGTAGACCTGAGCAGCACCATATGTTGTTCTAATGGGTTCTGTCGCAGCCCCAGTTGCCTTTCAAAAGAAAAAAATATATGTTATGTTTAACTGGGCATTGCAGAACCAAATAGCCCATAGGTTGTCTCAATGGGTTTTGTTGTAGCCTAGCTTGCCTTTCAAAAGAATATATAAAAAAAAGGCCGATAGTTTTGGTTGCCATGGTCATTGCTGATACTCACCTTTAGTAAACGAGTGACTGATTGGTATCATTAGTTGGGCTGCAGTCTGTCATGGGCTTACTGCAGTAAAGTTATAACTAAAAAATAATAAATAAGTAAACAACTAGATAAATTACTACGATGGACAACCTAACTCCCATCCAGGATAGGTACGAGAATAAACAGAAGGAGGTCTGTATAGCCCAGTCTATGTATGTCACACAATTATATATAGTTATGTGTGAATATGGCATATATATTTATATATGTCAAGATATGAAAGTTGAAGGAAAATATTTGAATAGACTCTCTAATTGCATCTCAAGTTGTGAGAATGCACATGAGATGTTCATACTTCGAATACCAACTAATGTCCATGTTAAATCAATTGTACCTTAAAGGGGAATTCAAAGCCTTTTTAAAGCTCAGGAATAAAATTATGGTTTCGTCGAAATCGTATGGTTCCATAGGAGCTCTGGTGAAATTTATAAAGACATGACATGGTCATGTATATTTGGATTGTAAAGATGACTTACCATTTAATGAAAGAGTGTTTGGCAAACATGAGTGTGTGGTTTGTGGATAATTGTCTGAGTGTCTTATTACACTAAATTAGACATGTTTACACTTGGTTCCACCCGAGTGTGGGTTGGAATTTTGACATTCATGTGGGGTGTCGTGACACACACCAAGTAACATACAAACTAATATAAACACTCTTAATTAAGATTCAGGATTTTTGGGTATACCTGAAAGATGGTATATGTTCTGAATTCCATGGGTTCTGAGCACACCTGAAAGATTGTGTATGTTACCTGACTCGTTGTCTACTTGGAGAGGGTAGATGGTACAAACTCCATCAGATACTCTTTGTATTTGTGAGAGCTAGGCGTCTCACCCGGTCCCCCAGACATACAAACTCAAAATTTCCTTTTTTCTCTCTGTTGCAAACTAGATGACATAGTGTGATCATTACAAAAATTTCTCTCTTAATCCTCTTTTCCTTCTCTTTCCCTTTCTAGCCTCTATTTCCTTTTTGAAGAGGAATAAAAAATAGAAAAGAAGAAGAGAGAATGAGAAAAGGAAAGAGAGAGAGGAACTCTTTTGCAAAGGTCTCACTTGACCTTAATTTTGAAAATATTTTGAAATTACTCACTTTTGTTTTTGAAGTATTTACGAGAAAAATGGAGAGATGGGATTCGCTCATCGGTACGAGGTTCAACCATTCCTGGCGCCTTTACCAGAGGTAATTGAACCAAGGATCGAATTTTATGCCTTTTGCTTTGCCTAAATAATGTCTAAGAATTTATTCTAAGTTTAAAATGCATAAAGAATCGTGCTTGTGCAATGCAGATGCAGAGATGTATGCTTTTGAGAAAAATAATTTAGAAATTTTGAGATTTTTCAAGTGATTTTAAAATAAACATGAGAATATAGTGAAGAAATGGTTTTTTGAAAGTTGAAGATTTTAAATCTAACTTAGAACTTGAAATACATATGGAAAGAGACTTGAAGTTCTAAGTCTTGGAATAATCAGAGATCTTGAAAATAAATCTTGAATTGAAGAAATGAAGAGAAAGGTAGATTTGAAACTGAGATAGAATATTTGAAGTAAGAATGAATTTTTCAAAGTCAAAATGAGCTTTGAATTTGAGTTTGAATCTAGAATTCAAAATTGAGATGGAATTTTAAAATGGAATTGAATTCCAGATTTAAAGTCTGAAATTAGAATGGAACTTGGATCTAGGTAAAATTTAAAAACAGAATTGGATTTAAAATCTGGATTTCAGGATGGAATTGGATTTTGGAATTCAAGGTGGAACTGGATTTTGAGAAATCCAAAATAGAATTTTGAAAATAGAGTTGGATTTAAAATCTGGAGTTCAGGATGGAATTGGATTTTGGAATTCAAGGTGGAACTGGATTTTGAGAAATCTAAAATAGAATTTTAAAAATAGAGTTGGATTTAAAATCTGGAGTTCACGATGGAATTGGTTTTGGAGTTGAATTTGAGAAATCCTTGTTAAAATGTATCTCCAAAATCCTTTGTTGTAAGTATAAATATATATACTTATATACATAGAGATACATATACATATGATATATTATATGTATATGTATCTCTATATATATAAATATATATATATATATATATATATATATATATATTTATATACATATTTTAATTTCTTTTCTTTTCTTACCTGAAAAGGGTATTATTGTAATTTCTTATCTTGCGCATATTCCATTTGGAATATGTTGTAATTTTCATCTTTATTTTTTTGTAATTCTTTTTTTATTTTTTTCTTTCTTTTCATAAAAGGTGCATTGGGGGTCCCCAAATCCTTTGTTGTAAGTATAAATATATATACTTATATACATAGAGATACATATACATATGATATATTATATATATATGTATCTCTATATATATATATATATATATATATATATACATATTTTATTTTATTTTCTTTTCTTACCCAAAAAGGGTATTATTGTAATTTTCTATCTTGCACATATTCCATTTGGAATATGTTGTAATTTTTATCTTTATTTTTTTGTAATTCTTTTTTTATTTTTTATTTTTTATTTTTTTCTTTCTTTTCATAAAAGGTGCATTGGGGGTCCCCAAATCCTTTGTTGTAAGTATAAATATATATACTTATATATATAGAGATACATATACATATGATATATTATATATATATGTATCTCTCTCTCTCTCTCTCTATATATATATATATATATATTTATATACATATTTTATTTTCTTTTCTTTTCTTACCCAAAAAGGGTATTATTGTAATTTTCTATCTTGCACATATTCCATTTGGAATATGTTGTAATTTTCATCTTTATTTTTTTGTAATTCTTTTTTTATTTTTTATTTTTTCTTTCTTTTCATAAAAGGTGCATTGGGAGTCCCCCAATAGAGTCGTGGGGGGGGGGGCAACGGTCACAAATGTGACCGTTGGGGGCTCCCCAACGACTCCTTTGGGAGCCCTCCTTTGCACTTATTTACTCTTGTATAAATAGAGGTGATCCCCCTTGTTTTTCTAAGCTTGAGAGTCTCAAGCATTTGCTCTTTTTTATGAAATACATGCATTATTGCATGTTTGCTATTTTTACGCTTTTTGCGTATTTTGTTCAAGTGTTGTGAGAGTGTCTTCGTGCACTTCTTTTATAAAGTATTTATGCTTGTATGCATATTGTCTCATCATAGACATTTTCACATGGTATCAAAGCTTGGTTGGTGATAGAGGATCGTGGGATTCCTTTCTTTTCGAGTGCCTCGAAAAGCGCACCTTTGGTTTTTTTGCAGGTTAAAGTGGTGGATCTTGCTTCTCAAATATTTTAGAAGAATCTTGCGCAAGCTAGAATTTGAAATATTGTGTTGGTACGCCTTTTTTCCCTTCCTCTTTACTTCATAATGGGCGAAAAAGAGTCTCATTTTACTCTTGGCTTCAAATTAAATGGGTCCAACTATCATGTTTGGGCCAGAAACATGGAGGCTCACATAAAAGGGAAGAGGCTATGGGGTTATGTGCAAGGCACAATTCCGGAACCGGAACCCAAAATAACTGTGGTAAACGGAAGTGAAATCAAGATTCTTGAAGGAGAAAAAAGGGTCAAAGCTCTTGAAGAGTATTCTAAGAAGCACGATGAATGGGAAATGAAAAACTTCAAGATTCTTTTCATCCGTTGAAACTAAGATTAATGCCAACATTATTAAGTTCAAAAAGGCATTGGAAGCTTGGCACTATCTTGAGAAAATGTATACATCGAGGGATCTATCTCATAAGTATTATCTTCAAAAGAAGGCTTTCTCTCTTACTTAAGGTGAAATGACTATTAGGGAATATTTTGCCGACCTTTCCTCCATATGGGATGAGCTTGCCATGCTTGAACCAAAATGGAGTGAAGAGGCAATTGAATTTCATCACAAGCAAATTGAAAAAGATTGGTTCTTCAATTTTTTGAATGAGCTAAGGCCCGAATTTAAGCAAATAAGGTCTTCTCTTCTATCCTCATTTACTCCTCCCTCTCTTGAAGATGTACTCACCAAATTGAGTGGTGAGGAGACTCGTATGAGTTTATGTAAACAAGGATCAAGTGTTCTTGTGGTTCCTTGTAATTATGAAGAAAACAATGATGTCAATGTTGTATCAAGACCCGAGAACCATGTAAAAACCTATCGTCCCCCTCATTTTAAACCACAAAATCAAGGTGAAAATTATGGGCAAAGAGGAAAAAGGGACTATAGCAAAATTATTTGACATTTTTTGTAAAGAACCCGGACATATCAAACCCATATGTCCCAAATGGAAAAAGCTTCTCGCAATGGCTACCACCGGTGTACTACAAAAGGAGGAGGCATCATCAAGTGGGTCACTCTCTATAAATCAAATAGTGGAAGCCCTTCAACCTCTCCTCAAGGGAGCTACCTCCGGTGCCGCCGTGACTACTTCATCCTTTTCAGGTAAAGTCTCTTGGCTTTTGGACTCCGGTGCATCTTTTCATATGTCCCCAAACATGTTTTCGCTTTCCGATTACTCAAAAAATGTCTGTCCCTCTTTTGTTTCCACTGCGGATGGAACCTCTCTTGAAATTAAAGGAATAGGCAATTTTGAAACTAAAGATTTTTTTATTCCAAAAATTAGATTTATACCTAAACTAAACTTAAATCTTCTCTTTGTTTCTCAACTCTCGGACCATGGTTGCAATATTAAATTTTCTTGTGATAAATGTTTAATACAGGATCGCCGGTCCAGGAAATTGATTGGGGAAGGCTTTAGAAAATGAGACTTATACTATATGGAATCTCTTCAAGTTTCAAAATCTTTTTGTAATGTTGCCCAAAACAAAGATATAAATGTGTGGCACAAAAGACTTGGTCATCCTAATATCACCAAGTTGTCTTATTTACATTTTGCAAAAGACCTATGTAAAAGTTCATTTTCTTGTAATGATTGTATTCTCGAAAAAATGCAAAGTTTACCTTTTGAGCAAAGAACTATGTTCTCTTCTGAAATTTTCGAAATTGTTCATTCAGATGTTTGGGGACCCGCACTTGTTGCTTCAAAAGGAGGTTTTCTTATTATGTTATTTTTGTGGATGATTTTTCCAGATATTCGTGGATATATTTTCTTAAGTTCAAACATAAAGTTTTTTCGTGTTTTAAAACCTTCTATTCAATGATCAAGAATCAATTCAAAAGTAACATAAAGATATTTAGAAGTCATTCTGGAGGAGAATATCTCTCCAATCAATATAAAGTATATCTTGAGGATCACAGAATTATCCACCAAAGGTCTTGTCCTAAAACTCCTCAACAGAATGGATTGGCTGAAAGAAAACATAGGCACATCATCGAGACCACTAGGACTCTTCTTATTTCCCAAAACATTCCTAAAAACTTTTGGGCAGAAGCAGCTCTTGCTTCTGTTTATCTGATAAATCACTTACCATCTAGGATATTAGGAAAAATATCCCCTTTTGAGATATTATATAAGATTGAACCTGACTATAATAGGTTACGAGTTTTTGGGTGTAAATGTTTTATACTTACGGATAAGAATGACAAACTCTCTCCCAAGGCTATCCCTTGCGCCTTTCTTGGATATTCCGAAACTCAAAAAGGGTTTCGTTGTTATGATCTTCAAGATAATAAGTTATATGTCTCTAGAAATGTAACATTTTTAGAAAATGAAAGTGGTTTTGAAAAAAATGTTTCTCAACAAGAAATTTTTAATTATTCCTTCCTATTTGACTTATTGTCTAGTAATGATGATGTATCTAATGATGATAATGTATCATCAAACCATGATGAGGAAAATGATGGTGATGTTGGTGAACATAACTCACTCAATGAACAAGAAAGTAGAATTTCAAGTGATCCCATAACCTACTCTAGTAGAAACCAAGACACCTTTAGAAGTGCTATTGACCAATTTAGTGAGTGTGTTCCTACTCTTGATCACCGAAGATCTGAAAGGAATAGAAGACCTCCAACTCGTTTTGTTTCCTTTGATTCTTTCTCACCCCGATATAGGGCTTGTCTCAGTGCCATCCATTTTTATTTTGAGCCAAGGAATTTTGAAGAAACTAAAAAATGTATAGAATGGCAAGAAGCTATGCAAAATGTACTTAATGCCCTTAAAAAGGCTAAAACTTGGGATTTTCAAACTCTACCCATAGGAAAGAAAACTATAGGTTGTCGATGGGTTTTTAAGGTTAAAACTAAGAGTGACGGATCTCTAGAAAGGTATAAAGCTCGCTTAGTTGCAAAAGAGTATGGGCAAGAGTATGGAATTGATTATGAAGAAACCTTTGCTCCTGTAGCCTGAATGGTTACAGTTAGATGTCTTATTACCATTGCATCTATTAAAAATTGGAACATTTTTCAAATGGATGTGAAAAATGTTTTTTTAAATGGTGATCTTAACGAAGAAGTGTATATGGATGCCCCACCAGGCATGAAGATTCCTAAAGATAAAGTTCTTTGTCTTCGAAAGGCCCTCTATGGTTTGAAACAGGCCCCCAAAGCCTGGTATGACAGGTTTACCAGTGTAATGCTGAAAAATGGTTTTTCCTCATGTTATACTGACACTCTTTAATTACTAGAAAATCTAATGCAGGGATTGTGATACTATTACTCTATGTTGATGACATGCTAATTACAGGTGATGATGTTCAAGGAGTCAAGGGTATTAAGTCCGTCTTGACTTCAAAATTTGAGATGTCAGACTTGGGTTTTCTGACATATTTTCTTGGAATTGAGATTGCTTATTCACAACGTGGTTATTTCCTATCTCAGTCTAAACTTGCTTGTGAGATTATTGACAGATCAGGAATTTCTGATGACAAAGTATGCGAAACTCCTGAAGTCGTGGGATAAAAAATGAAGATTGACGACGGTGTTCCTCTAACCGATCTTACTCCTTACAGGCAGTTGGTAGGTTCTTTAATTTACCTTGGCATTACTCGACCTGATTTGTCACATGTTATACATATCGCTAGTCAGTTTCAGCATGCTCCTACAACCGTTCATATGAGTGTTGTCCTTCGCATCATCAGATATTTGAAGGTAACAATGAATAAGGGAGTATTTCTATCCTCTTCTTCTGAATTAAAATTACTTGCTTATATTGACTCTGATTGGGGAGGTGACCCTAGTAACTGTCACTCCACCACTGGCTTTTGTGTTTTCTTAGGTGAGTCTTTGATATCATGGCGATGTAAGAAGCAACAGAAGGTCTCTCTGTCATCCACTGAAGCCGAATATAGAGCCATGACATCTACCACCATGGAAATTGTATGGATTCAACGCCTTTTGGAAGATATGGGAGTGTTTATCAGAGAACCAACAAAGTTGTGCTGTGACAATAAAAGTGTAATTTATATTTCCAAGAATCACACCTTTCACGAGCGAACAAAGCATATAGAGATGAACTGCCATTATGTCAGAGAAGAATACTTGAAGAAGGTCATTGATCTGCCATATGTGACGTCTGAGTATCAACTTGCAGACTTCTTCACAAAAGCACTATGTTCGCCCAGATTTCATTTCCTTCTTGACAAACTTGCGGTTATCGCACCGTAAGTTTGAGGGGGGGTGTTAAAATGTATCTCCAAAATCTTTTGTTGTAAGTATAAATATATATACTTATATACATAGAGATACATATACATATGATATATTATATGTATATGTATCTCTATATATATAAATATATATATTTATATACATATTTTATTTTATTTTCTTTTCTTACCCGAAAAGGGTATTATTGTAATTTCCTATCTTGCGCATATTCCATTTGGAATATGTTGTAATTTTTATCTTTATTTTTTTGTAATTCTTTTTTTATTTTTTATTTTTTATTTTTTTCTTTCTTTTCATAAAAGGTGCATTGGGGGTCCCCCAATAGAGTCGTTGGGGAGCCCCCAATGGTCACAAATGTGACCGTTGGGGGCTCCCCAACGACTCCTTTGGGAGCCCCTCTTTGCACCTCTTTACTCTTGTATAAATAGGGGTGTTTCCCCTTGTTTTTTCTAAGCTTGAAAGTCTCAAGCATTTGCTCCTTTTTATGAAATACATGCACTATTGCATGTTTGCTATTTTTACGCTTTTTGCGTATTTTGTTCAAGTGTTGTGAGAGTGTCTTCGTGCACTTTTTTTATAAAGTATTTATGCTTGTATGCATATTGTCTCATCATAGACATTTTCACAATCCTAAGTTGGTTTTTGAAATTGATCTTGAATTCAGAGAAAATCGATTTTAGAGCTAACCTCAGATTTTTGGTTCTTGATTTCAGAGTTAAATTAAATTTTGAAGATCAAAACTCAGAAGATTTCATAAAAGACCCTGGAGATTTGGGAATTTGAATAGAGACTAAACTTGATTTAAAACTTGAATTTTTTAAATCAAGTGATAAATCTGGGATTTCAAAGTTGAATTGAACTTTGAAATTCGATCTGAAATATTGAATTGAATTGGAATTTGAATTTTGAAAATGAATTTGGAATTTCAAAGTTGAATTGAACTTTGAAATTTGATTTGAATTGGAAATTGAGTTTTGAATCTAAAAATGAATTTAAAATTCAAAGTTGAATTGGACTTTGAAATTGAAGTTTGAATTTTGAAATAAGATAGGATTGAGAATAGAAAAATGAATTTGAATTTATGAATAAGGATTGAAGATTGATTTGAGAAATAAGAAAATATCTGAAATTTTATCTCAAAATCACTTGAATTTTTTGAAGAAAACTTGAAATACTTTTGAAAAATGATGTAATTCTATCCTAAATGATGAAATGAATTAAAAGAATTTTGAAAATTGAATTTGAAAATTGAATTTGAAAATCATATTTCTTTCTTTAAGAGAAATAAAGCAAGATTGAAGATATAATACATTCTTGACTATGGTCATAAAATGTATTATAAAATAATCTGTATTTAAATTTAGATAAAGAATAAAATACATTTTGGTGTCTTTATAGGGTTTGAAATGAAATTAACTTTCAATATATCCTGACTATGGCCACTGATATATATTTTAAGTTAGTTTACAAATCAAACTCTGATAAAGGAAGAAAAATTTAGAAAATATGATGATTTTTTAAGGAGACCCAGTGTGGATTCAATGTTATTCCATAAAAGATAAAAACCCTAAGTATTGTTCACATTTTGACTATGGCCATAAATGCAAATCGTCTACTTAGAATTTAATTACCTCTTATTAGAATGGTGCACGTGTCATTCATGTTTCACCATTATGGATTTTTGAGAAAAAGATAAAATGAGATGAAACAGGCAATTTTATGATATTTACATGCTCATTCATTCTATTCTAAGACTGAAAAGGAAAATTTCTCATTAATATCTAGCTATTACAGCTTTGAATTTTGAATGGAAATTAAGATTCCTAAACTAAGAAGAAAAACAAACTTTTCTATATAATTCTTGCAAAACCGAGTTAGCAAAATATGAGTATAAGAAGAAATGGAAGATGTCATATTACGAATGCAAATGCATATGTAATATCCTAAGCTAGTAAAACGATGAAAGTCAAAATGTACATGAATATCTATATGAGAGAGAGATATATGAATGCTTTAAGCAAAATGTGAACTTGCATGCATTTGCCTAAGGTAGTATGCATTGTGCTAAATGAAGAAATGTATATGCTAAAATGAAGATATACATACTACAGGAATGGAGAATGCCTAAGTTGCTAAGAGAAGAAAATTGCATCTATTTCTGCAAATGTAATGCATATTACAAGATTACGATATATATATATATATATATATATATATATATATATATATATATATATATATATATATATATATATATATATATATATATATATATATGTGTGTGTGTGTGTGTGTGTGTGTGTGTGTGTGTGTGTGTGTGGAAATGCATATGTACATGAAAATAAAAAAAATAAAAGAAATGCACATGCAGATACATGTACTGTAATGAAGATGCTGCTAAGATGAAGGAAATTGCATATGCTGTCAGCATATGTATGTTGCTGAAATGAGAGTTGCCCACACTGTTGGATCGAAACATGATGTATATACCAAATGGAATTATTACATACAGGAAGCATAAGTGAGGAAAAAAATTGTATCTGCAGCAAATAAGCAGGTGACTGAGGTGTAAGCGCAAAAGTGCAAGTGCAGAGGTGGCAATCTGTTCTGTGCAAATGCAGGAGTGCAAGTGCAGAGGCGTGCGAATGTGCTATGTGCAAGTACAGTAGGTGTGCAAATGAAGGTGAGGCTATAGGTGCAACAGTGATGAAGAAGGTGTTGGTGTTGTGGAAGAGGTGTGTTGGAGGGCGCGATTGAAATGATGAAGTATGGTGCAGGAAAGTGCAGCTGGAGGCTGTTGTAGGTAGCATGGAGATGGTACAGTGCAGTGAGCTGATGGTGTAATGTTGTGAGTCAGCAAAGGAGGTGGGTGACAGGGGATGATTTCCTACAAAATGGTAGCAGCAATGCTACTGTAAAATGGGGATGGTGCAATACAGGGGTAATAGGAGAAGAGGGATTGGTGTAGAAGTGACAGTGTGAGTTTTTGCTGTGTAGCAGAAGGTAGAGGAAGTGTGGATGTAGTTGTTGTGACATACATATGTTGTGTAAATGCAAGTGAAGAAGAGCATGAGAAGGAAGGTGGACTTAGATTGTGGTGTGTTAGTGAAGCTGGAAGTAGGTATGAAGAGAGCACACTATTACAGTTAGGAAATGGGGCTGGTATGTGAGTGAAGTGAGGATGTAGTGAATTGATGTACATATGGGGAAAGGGAAATGACAATGCTATGAAGACTTAGCGACTGGAAGTGATAAAGTGTCAGTGAGAGTGTACTATAGCTTGTGATGGTGTTGCTGTAAAGGGGGTAATGAAGTGGGTTGTGGGTAGGTGCTATGTGGTGTCTAGTAGGGAGGTGGTCAAGGTAATGAGCCACAACAATATTTGTTACTGCTGTGAGTACATGGGATAGGGCCACATCAAGTTAGAAAGGTGGTGAATATAGAGGGGATGTTAGCAACTATGCAGCAAGTAGTTGCTATGCTGGATGCAAAGTGTGGCACCAAGACAATATCCCATCAGTGCAGGGGGGCGTAGTGACATACAAGTGGGATGTAAGGGAACGTATACTGTGTGAAGTGTACATGCAACAGTGAGTAAGTGCACAGGTAAGTGGGTGGCAATGGTGGCAAGTGCAGAAATATGTGAGATGGAACGTCTGCACAGGTGTTGTGATCTGGCATAAAGAGCTAAAAAAAAAGAATGTAGATGCTATTTACAGACTATAAATTCTTTGAAGTGGAATTCAGTGAGCAGGATATCTATTCTTGAGTCACATATTTAGTTGTAGGCACACGATCTTTGGAACCATTAACCACAGACCATGATGCTGCATGAAATGTTTGACTTTGATTCTCTTTTTTTTATCACTTTCGTGGAGATTGTTGCAATTTGACCCATCAATTGTAAAGGTGGTTGTTGATCCAGTTTCCCAATAACGATGTCTGAGAATTTTTGACACCCAAACAGGTGCATATCTTTTCAGAAATTGCCAAATGATCAAATCTTAGTCTTTGAAGTACCAATGCTACTTGATGGATCTTGATCCATAAGGGTCAATACCCATATCTTGCCAGAGAGAGTTTCCATCCATCCTCTGGGACGATGGCTTCATCTAATCCATCACCAGCTTCCCTTGAAACAACCTGAACTGCTTTACTGCAGATGAACTGTAGAATAACAATATGAAACTTCTTTGGATTGAGGCTATAGTACCCGCCAAATTCCTGTATGTGCACCAAAAGCTCTTTTGCACATGTTACAGAAGGCAGTTCTGACAGCCCTAGAACCTTCAAGATCTTCACAAATGGCGGATGTAGGGTGGGGAGCTCAAATACATCGCGATTGATACAAAATACAGCATGTGGGGATGATATGGTGAGACGAAAATAGGAATGATACATATAACCAATAGATTGAACAGGTGAAGCATCCCTAAATCACTAAGCAGAATATGATGAAGTATATGTCAAATGAGATGCATAATACCTATTATCAACATGAATTAAATCACATTCAACAACAACTCATTTTTGAAAATATAAGAACAAGATGGAAAGAGGACATTTATGCTATGATTATCTAAGTGCTGCGATGTCAAAAAAAACATAAAGGAACGAATTAGGGAAATGAACAACAGGTGGTGTTAGCTAGAGTGCTGCAAGAACCATAACCTATGGGTCGTGTGCTGCTACAGGGGATTAGTGGCATAAGGGGTAAGATGAAGGGACTTCATAACCATTGGAAATGCCTTCACGATGAATCAGGTTTTTCTTTCACAATAGCTCAAATCAACTGTGCAAATTCGCCTTGGCAACAAAACAGAATTGTCCTCACAACATATCAGATTGGTTATTCGTGTTTGCTCTAACAGTGACCCCCCATCTGCTGCTTGAGTTGGCTTATCTGATGGATTAGAAATCCATGGAGTTGGTCAACTGGTACATTTCAGTAAATCAAGAATTAAACTGCCGAAATATGGATGTTACCAAGAGGATGATATTAACAAAATGCGATGCAGAAGATATAATGAAATGAAAATGGATGATCTTATGAATGAATGGAGGAAGAATGTGATGGAAACAAAATCTTAGAAATCACAAGATGTAAACAAAGTGCAGAAAATGAAGCAGAGACGATGCTCTAAACAGGAACATAACAAAACAAGATGACAATAATGATAATCAAAGCAAAAAAAAATCAAACAGGAATGGGTAATCACAAAATAAAAACAGAAAATCCGAAAATCAAATGATGATCAAAATGCAGTCCAATTATCAAAGGAAATTCGACGTGAAAGAAAACTGAAACAAGGCAGAATGTAAATTGAAATCGCTAAAGACACAGTGATTCAGCTCACAATGAGGAAGTATGACAAAATTACAGGAAGAAACATGAGATCGATTGAAAATTTCTGCCAAATGAACCCGATCTGATACTGGATCAGATCGGATGTTATTGAAGAAGCCATTTCTAAAAACTAAAATGAAATTGAATTGAAAGGGACTGATAAAATTACATGGATGAAAGAAAGGAAGGAACGATGTACTGAAGCATAGAACATAAAATGTAAATACAGAAAATAATATAATGGTTCACAAAGGATATCAGATTTAACAAAGTAAACAGAAATTAAAATCAAATGGATAAACAAATGTTGGAATTGTTCATTTTGTTTGCTGTTGCACAAGAGAGGGGTTGATATTGCTATAAGCAACCCAACTTTCTCAAGGGCGCGTTAATGGAAGCCAAAACCAGAAAATCAAAAGTAAAGCAGAGAAAGTAAAGGAGAAAGAGTAAAATGAATGCAGAGATAAAATCAAAATCCAGATGAATCGGCGATGCCATTGCGAGGCATCATCAATCATCAATACGTAAGAAAAAATATTCACCGAAAAGAAAAAATCCACAGAAATAAACACTAGAAATCAAAATGCAAGTGAAGAATCATATGTAAATAGATGATGAAGAAAAAAAATAGAGGAAAATCAAACTCTAAATATGCGTTAAAATTCAAAGAAATCCGTGGATAAAAGATAAAAGGGGGAGGGGGTTCTTACCTTGGTTTTGCAGGAATTCTGAAGGAAGGAGGAGAGCTCTCTCTTCAGTAGCTCAAAGGGGAAGAAATTTGAGGGAAAAGGAGATAAGCGTGATTAGATGGAGAGGCGAAAGATGGATGAAGGCGCTAATCGATCTCTCGATCGTGAAAATGGATGCCTGACCCCCCTCCCTACGGTCTCTCTTTATAATGAGAGACCGTTAGAAAATTTTCATATTTGGTCCTAGAGCCTTTTGAAATTTTTTGAAATAGCGGTCCTCCCAAAAGTTTTTCTCAAGAGAGTGGTTTTCTCAAAACCCGATTTTCAAAAAGGTGCTTTTAAAAACTATATTTTTTGTATTTTCTTTTTTCTTTTCATTTTTTGTTCTTTTTTTTTGTATTTTCTATATTTTTTATGTTTTTGAAAATAGAAACTCTAAAACTATGGAAAAAATAAGGGATCTTAAACTATTTTGGTAAAATTTGAAAATATTTACAAAAGAAGGGTTTTCTGAGAATTCAAGGCTATTCTTTGGAAATTTCTTCAGAATACGGGTTTAGATCTGGGATTTTGGAGAATTATTCAAGTTTTAAACCTCGAATCGAGAAATACAAAATGGTGGATCCAAATGGATATTGGATGAACTGTCTGAGCCATTTAGAAAATATTTTTAGATTTTTATAAATTCGATTTAAAAATTGGATAACGAGGCTCAAATTTGAATTCTAATACTGGATCCGGATCTAAAATTGAGTCAGATATAGAAAATGGGTTTGATTTCAATAAAATCTGAGAAAAAACTGGAATTTAGATTGAAACTGACTTAATTATTCAGAAAATGGGGGCCAAGGGCAAAAAGAGATTTTTTTACAAAATTTTGAAAAATTTGAGGTGTTCACACATGGGCAAACATGTGTAGCAATATTATGGACACCTTAAATAACATAACCTAGGTTGTTGGGCAATAGGCTACAACCATGCAACAGATGAACGCCAATCTACAATAAGTGGCGCAAGAGAAAATGATTGTAGGAGGAGCTCCTAAAAAAAGTTCATGAACATGGACCCTCCTGCCTTTCTAGAAAAGATTGATCCAGAAGCAACTGAGAACTGGTTGAGAGAAATCAAGCGGATCTTTCAAGTGCTCAAAGTTTCAAAGGACCGCCAGGTCAATTTTGGAACGTACTGCATGAAGGAGCATGAACAGAAGTGGTGGGAGACCACTCGTGATGTAAGGTTCCAAAATGGTCTGGTGACTTAGGCTCAGTTCGTAGAGGTATTTAATGTCATGTATTTTTTGAAGCACAAGCAAACCAAGAAGATACAATAATTGTTGGACTTGCAGCAGGGGGAGTCATCGTTGGCGGATTATAGCACTAAGTTGCATAGCTTGGAACAATATTGTCCGGATGTGTACAAGACCGATGAGGACAGGGCAATAAAATTTGCCCATGGACTGAAGGTGGGTTTGATGAACCATCTATATACCAGAAGGCCAAAAACTCTGAATGAATCCATACAGGTAATAAAGGCATATATTTTAGCCTGTTAATTCCAAATTGTTCGAAGGGAGTTAGTAAATCTAACCCTTAAGCCTTATGTTGTTTTGAGCATGTTGCTACCCTGTTGGACGATGACTGGAATGAGGGATAGAAGCCCCAAAAGAATTGAACTAGAGTACAGAAATCTGCATTTAAGAAGAGATTTGGAGAAAAAAAGTTTACCCCACCGGCAAAGAACCAAAAGCATAACGGGGAAACAAGCTGAGACAAGTGTAGAACCAGAGGTACCGGAATTGCAATCACTTCCACCCCGGACAATAGTGTCCCTGAGAGACTAGTGCCTGTCTCTAATGTGGGAAGCTGAGACACTACATGTGACACAAGAAGTAAGCTTATTTTAAACTGTTTCAATGTCTCTTAAAAGCATATTTTATTCACCAAAAGAAGTCTTTCTTAAAATCCATTGAAAAAGAAACGCCTTTCCCTAAAAAAACAATTTTTTTTAAACCATTGAATTAGAACATCTAAAATAAAAACATGTGAACAGAAATACATATATTATATAATGCATGCAAATGTCACAAACTCCACGTGAACAACTTGGAGAGACAGGCATGTTTTTTGTCGACCTCGTGACATTCACACATATATCTTGTGCATTTTCATATCTTACTAATCTAGTAAAGATTCACAAGCTATAGACACAAATGTTAGAGGTCCACATAAAACACTTGTGAAGGGTAAAATGGGCTTCTAAAGTTAGTTATCGATGTTTTCATATAGGCAATTTTTTTTAGCAAATTAGTAGGTATTTGAGAAAATGCACCAAATTTTGAGAAAGTACAATCATTTTTTATATAAAAAATTTGATTGATGGAGTTAAAATTCTTGATAAAAATGAGAGAAAGATGAGTTTATCATTGCTTCTCAATAAAGAACATGTATTTGATTAAGCATCCTCGTACTCATGTATATTTTAAAGAAATAAACAAATAGGCAGTGGACATTGTACTAAAATTTCATAATAAAATATTCTCATTTTCACATCAAATAATTTTGAAACATAGCTCGTTTCTTCATAAATAACTAATGATAAATACATCCAACAATTCCCATCGAGCGTAAAACACATAAAACTCTGATTGTTGGAGAACGAAAGTAAGAGCAGGAATCTCTAAAGAGATATATTTTTAAAATAAAAATGTACTAAAATATTGTTTTTAAATAATTATACTCGCAATTAAACCCTAACGATATTTTCAAAATATTGTCGATATCCTAGAAAACCCGTTCAGAACCTCTTCTTTTCAATATCCACCTCGAGGGGTGAAAATGCAGAGCCTTCCTCTCTTCTCCGTCGCTCTTCTTCCATGGCGAAAACTCCACCCCACCAACGTGTCCCTCTTCCCTTCCAAAACCCACAACTCCTTACCATCCAAATTCACTCTCAGAGTCATCACCAGCGCGATTGCTTATTCATACCAGAAGACCACCATCCAAGAGCATAGCGAAGGCGAAGGTGGTGATGGCGAAGTGGATTTTGACGATGATGACGGCGAGCCCTCGGGTAGATACGGAGTCAGGGGAAGGCAAAAGGAAGAAGAGAAGGACCACGATCGAGACCCGGAGATCGCCGACATCATGGGCAGTTTCATGGAGGATCACCAGAAGGCCCAAGCTCGCGTACGGCCAGTTTCTTCTTTACGGAGAGGCTTCAGTTGGGGTTAGGGTTTCTCGTTTCGCGACGAAACTAGTTTTTCTGATTTTCTTATGGTTTAAGCCATGGTGTGACCAGGTGGAGGAGAGGATAAGGAAGAAGAGGGACAAAATCCTCCAGTCCAAAACTGGCTCTGCAACTCCAATGAAGGTCACCTTCAGAAAGTAATGCGTGTACACCAATTTTTTCCTGGAAATTTGTTTCTTTTCTGAGTTTTTGAAGTTTGATTTGATTCATATATATATATATATATATATATATATATATATATATATAGTAATGGGTAAGTGCTAAATGTGTTTTTCTGCCCTTCAGGTGTTTTTTTAGAAGTTCTCACCCCATAAATGTGTTGGGCATGGTAGATTTACAAGGAATCCACACCTCGATCATGTGTTTTCCATTGAAAAAATGATATTTGGAGCCTCTAAATTTTACAAAGGTTTTGGACCGTTGAGTTTTTAAACTTATAAAAACCACCATGTGTCCTAATCTAACACTTCAAAGAGCTGATCCCTATAAAATCAAGTACATATTATCACATCTGTGCGGCCAGAATTTAAAAATAAAACTAAAAAACCCTGAAAAACTCATTTAGCACGTATCATTAGCCCTTATCATTGCACCTACCAATTACTCTCTCTCTCTCTATATATAGAGTGATGGGTAGGTGCCTGACTCATTTTTGTGCCTGCCGCATGCCTACAGAGCTTTGGAAAGATTGCTTCTATTTTTTTCTAAAAATTGACCATTGGATCCTCAGATTCCAACACCAAGTTAGGTTTTTATAAGATTCAAAAATCAACCGTTTACAATTTAAAACAATATTCAATGCTTAAAAATTCATTTTTTTCTCAAAAAAAAAATGATCCAAGTGTGATTTTTTAGCAAATCCATCATGCAGAACACATCTGTACGGTCAGTTTTTTGAAAAACAACCTCAAAACCCCTATCCAAGCTCTGTAGGCACAAAAAGCGTCAGGCACCTACCAATTATATATATATATATATATATATATATATAGAGAGAGAGAGAGAGAGAGAGAGAGAGAGAGAGAGAGAGAGAGAGAGAGAGAGAGAGAGAGAGAGAGCTGCACAACCCTTAGGTGCCCAACTACCTACAGGACTATGCTGGCTGCTGATGGACGACAAAAAAATGGACTAAAAAGTGATTTTTCTGCTTTTTTAGGTTTTAGTGACGGTTTATGAGACCTTTAGCAGCAGTAAAAAACTGTCACTAAAGGCCCCAATAGAAACTAGAACCTTTAGTGACATTTTTTTATCACGCTAAAGCCTAAAAAAGTGGGAAACTTGCCTTTTTTGTGCTGACCGTCCATCAAGCCCGCGATGGACGACCACTGAGTCCCGTTGGTAGTTGTGCACATAAGGGTTGCACAACCACCACTTTCTCTCTCTCTCTCTATATATATGTATATATATATGTTTTTGGACCTTTGAAAAAACATAAAAAAAACATAATAAGGTGCTCTGGGTGCATTCAATGATATATCGTTTCCTATATATATGCATGTATATATATAGAGTGATACGTAGATGCGCAACCCTTAGGTGCACAACTATGGGTGGAACGCTGCTGAGCGTCCATCATAACGGAAAAGCGCGATGGATGCTTAAAGTATTTTCTGTTGCGATGGACGCTCAACGTTTTTTCCTTGCAAAAAATGTTGTTTAGCATCAAAATCGTGCAAAAGACCTTTTGTGGCGGTTTTCGACAACCTCTATTTCCCCACTGGGAGCTTTAGTGGTGGTTTTTGACTGTCGCTAAAGCATTTTTTAAAAAATGATGCACATATCCCTGAGGGCATTAGCGTCGGTTTCGACCACCGCTAAAGGTCCCAACCAGAGTTACCGAAAGTGCCTAGGTAAGTGGGGAAGCGCGAAACGTCGCGCTTCCAAAACGCATGGGGAAGCACTTCCCTTTTATGGGAAGCACACTTCCCTTTAATGGGAAACACACTTCCCTTTTATGGGAAGCACACTTCCCATCCCGCTTCTCCCATTTTTTTCAATTTTTTTTGTATTTTTTATTTATTTTTTTCGCTTCCCCCTCGCTTCCTAGGTTGCTTCCGAGACGATTCTCTGTTCGCTCCTAAGTGTTCCCACGCTTCCTGCTTCCTAAAATTTTGAAAGTGCCTCGCTTCCCACTCCTGCTTCTCGTATCACTTCTTGCTCCCGCTTCCTCAACTGGCAACCATGGTCCCAACTAAAAAACAAAAGTTTTTTTGCGCGATTTTGACACTGAACAACATTTTTTGCACGGAAAAGACGTTGAGCATCCATCACTTGCACGATGGACGCTCAACAACGTTCCACTCGTAACACCTAAGGGTTGCACAACTACCACTTTATATATATATACACACATGATACAATATATCGTTGGACGCACGGCCGAGTGCCGCACTAAAAAAATAATTAAAAAGATAGTTTTTAGAACCTTCGCTAAAAACTATTTTGTGCAAAACCGCTGATCGAGTGCACGATCAGCGGAGCAAATGATTCCGATTTAGTGTCAGACATTTTGGGTGTTTGACGATCCACCCTACTCTCTCTCTCTCTCTCTATATATATATATATATAGTGAGTGGTAGGTGCTTGATCCATATGTACTTGATAACAAACTTGATCTTGCTGAGTGTCCATCGCGCGTGTGATGAACGCTCAACATTTTTTTTTGCGCAAAACACACAAAAATGACATTTAGCGATGCTTTTGAAGTGCTGCTAAAGGTCCCAGTTCCTCTGGGACCTTTAATGGCACTCAAAACTGCCACTAAAAAAAAATACCGGGCGTATCCCCAGATGACCTTTTGCGGCAATGTTGAGTGCCGCTAAAAGTCCTAACGAAAATTGGACCTTTAGCGGTGCTTCAAAATGGTCACTAAAGGTCTCTTTTTTTGTGCAGTTTGCATCTTTTTACTGTTTTTTGCGTGCTGACCATCCATCAAATTCGCGATGGACAGTCACCGCAATCAAGTTTTATCAAGAACATAATGGATCAAACACTACATATTTCTCTCTCTCTCTCTCTCTCTATATATATATATATATATATATATATATGAAAACACGTATCATTGAATGCCCAATCCTCGAACGCAGATTCAGATACATGCTGCCTCTCTGATTCTACATTTTTTCTTTCGCTTTTTTGATTTTTTGGTCTTTAGCGGCGGGCGAAACCAAGGTTGCCAGACTAAGAAGCAGAAGCAGAAGCAGAAGGGAGAAGCGGTGCATTTTAAAATGTATAGGAAGCTGTAATGAAACAAGGTACAATAGAACAATAGGGAAACAAACACAATGCCAACAAAGGGCTTTAATAAACTCACTTAAAGTTGGTCACTAATGGACCAAATACAATCTCAAAAGAGATAAAAATACCAAACAACACAAGAGGCATACAAGCCTATAAGATGGGAAAAAACTCTAGAGAAAACCCTCAAATGCTTCTAAAAGCATTGAGGAATAACAAGGGACAGTCCAACTCTTTGGACTGCCTTCCAACAGTCATTATTATGACTGTTGGGTGGCAGTCCAACGTCTAGTTGGACTGCTGCCCAACAGTCATATTTTGACTGTTGTGCACAACAGTCATAAATATGACTGTTGTGCCTAGGCTGTACAGTTTATTTATTATAATGTTAAATTACATTTCAGTCCTTAGTGGATTGTACTATATGATAAAAGATAAAAATACCCTTATCGGGTATTTGGATACAATTTTATTTTTAACAAGAAGTGAGGTAGGCTACAACTGTTTGAGTTTATTTTTAACTAGATCATGAAAGTTTTTAAAACATGAAAAACTTCGGATTTGAGTTTTAGAAAGTAAATCCAAGTATGTCTACTAAAATCATCTATAAATGTAACATAGTACGAATAACCACCTTTTGACATAACAGGGGCGGGACCCCACACATCCGAATGCACTAATTCAAAAATTTTATGTGTCACAGAGGTTCTAAACCCAAAAGGTATCATTTGCATTTTTCCAAGTATACAATCTTCATATACAAAATTTTTATCTTTACAAATTTTTTCCAAAAATGGAAAAAGAGATAATTTGGATATACTTGGGTGTCCTAATCTTTTATGCCAAAGATCTATATTAATGTCTTTGACATGATTACAAAACGAGTATTTTGGTAAACACAGGAAATCCATGTAGTAAAGGTCTCCTCGTCTATGGCCTTGCCCAATCAGCTTCCTTGACTGGAGATCCTGCACCCAACACGCCTTAGATGAGAAGAATACTTTACAACCATAGTCAACAATTTGAGAGACCGAAAAAAGATTCAAATCCAGTTTGGGAATGACTCTCACTTTTGGAACAAAGAATTTTTTTGAAATATCATCAAGGTTTCCTAAGCTTTTGACTTTTAAAGAGGTACCATCGGCAGTTGACACACATGAAAAATATGATTTAGTGCAATCAGATAATAAAGACTCATTATGAGTCATGTGGAAAGAAGCACCTGAGTCTAGAATCCAAGAGGTCTTACCTGGAGGAGACGAGGAAGAGATGGCAGCTCCGGATGTAGAAGGTGCAGCCTTAAGAAGTTGTGAGACGGCTTCTGCTATTTGAGCAAGATTTAATTCATTGAAGCTGCCCCCTTTTCTTGATTCTTGAGGTTCTTCACTTAAGGCGGCCACCTTTTTAAATTTGGGACATTCCGGTCTTATATGTCCGGGTTCCTTACAATGATGACAAATAATTTTTCCTTTGTATCCTCCTCCATTGTGTCCTTCTCCATTGAACTTCTTCTCAAAGTGAGGTGGTTTATATGTTTTCACAAAATTTCCGGGCCTTGCCATGGCAAGGACCTCATCATTAGACTTGTGCATTCCAAGTCTTGTCTCTTCTTGACAAATTTGAGCAAGGGCCTCACTTATAGAAGGAGAAGTGGTCCTATGAAGTAAGAAAGATCTTACTTGCTCAAATTCCGGTCGAAGGCCATAAAGAAAGGAGAAAAGATTTTCTCTTTCGATTTGGGTCCTTCTCATATCAATAGCCGAACCTTCCCATTTTGGTTCCAACATGGCTAATTCATCCCAGATAGGAGATAAAATACCGTAAAAATCTCTTACACTTTTATCTCCTTATTTTGAATTACGTACCTTATCTTAGAGATAATAAAGTCTAGCCATATCCTTTTGGATAAAAGTACTTCTTAGAAAGCTCCATGCGTCACATGCCTTCTTGAATTTGATGATATTGGTGGCGATCTTGAACTCCATGGTATTCATAAACCATGAGAGTATTTGTGCATTGCTTGCCTCCCAATCTTTCAATTTATTTTGGAATTCTTCCAAGGCTTTTTCTTCTTCTTCTTCGGACAAGGCTTTGACTTGATCTCCTTCTCTTCTAGTCAATTTGAGTTGTGGTTCACTAATAGAACCACTAACAAAACCCCACAATTTTTTTCCTTTGATATGATTCTCCATAGCCGTCGCCTACATCAAGTAGTTGTTTTCATTGAGTTTGTAGGTGATGACGGTGGCGAACTCTCTTTCTCCCATAATGAATACTTGAGTTTAGACTAGAGGAGATAGGGAATGATCAATGATCGAATAACACTTCCTTCACGAGATTCTCCTTCTTTCAAGAACCTCGCTTTGATACCATGTAATGAAACAAGGTACAATAGAACAATAAGGAAACAAACACAATGCCAACAAAGGGCTTTAATAAACTCACTTAAAGTTGGTCACTAATGAACCAAATACAATCTCAAAAGAGATAAAAATACCAAACAACAAAAGAGGCATACAAGCCTATAAGATGGGAAAAAACTCTAGAGAAAACCCTCAAATGCTTCTAAAAGCATTGAGGAATAACAAGGGAGTGAGGCTCTATTTATAGAGCCTCACTCCAACACATGGGAGGCAGTCCAGCTCTTTGGACTGCCTTCCAACAGTCATTATTATGACTGTTGGGTGGCAGTCCAACGTCTAGTTGGACTGCTGCCCAACAGTCATATTTTGACTGTTGTGCCTAAGCTGTATGGCAGTTTATTTATTTATTATAATGTTAAATTACATTTCAGTCCCTAGTGGACTGTACTATATGATAAAAGATAAAAATACCCTTATTGGGTATTTGGATACAATTTTATTTTTAACAGAAGCGGGAAGCAAGGAATAAAAAAAAGTAATATAGGAATTGAATGAGAATCAAAATAAAACACAAATAAAAACTAAAATAAAAGTGACTTCTTAAATTTCATGATTTTTTAGTGTAAATATTTGGAGCCTCAAAAATTTACAAAGATTTTGAGCCGTTGATTTTTTGAACCTTATAAAAACCAACCCATGTGTTGGAATCGAATACTTTAACATCTGATCCCTGTAAAATCAAGAACATAGATCACATTTGTACGATCAAAATTTAAAAATAAAATGAAAATCCCTGAAAAACTCATTTAGCACCTATCCATTAGTATCTCTCTCTATAGAGAGAGGATGGTCCACCCACTAAATGGTCCACACCCTTCAAAATGTGCATGTTAGATGTTGTTTTTGGCAAATCTGACTATATGGATGTGATCTCTATGGTGGAAAGCATATGAATAGACTCTTGGATCAAACTTTTTTGATGTGTAGATAGGATTTTACAAAGATCTAAAAATCAACTGAACTTTGTGAAAATTCCTACGTCATAAAATCTTGCATACACATAAAAAAAACTTTGATCTAACAGTCTGATCATATGTTTGCAACCATAGATATCTCATTTATGCGATCAAATTTGCCAAAAAATATATCCAACATACTGATTTTGAAAGAGAGGACAATGGGAGGACCATCCCTCTCCTATATATATATATTGATGGGTAGGTGCTGACCCACGCTTAATCATGCTGACCATCCATTGCGTGCGTTGGACGGTAAAAAAAATCATGTCAAAAAATGCTAAACGCAAAAAAAACCTTTTAGCGACACTTTTGAAGCGCCACTAAAGGGCCACATGGACGCACATGACATTAGAAATTTGTAATGCCACATGCATCCCTATGACCCTTTAGTGGCGGTTTTGAGTGCCACTAAAAGATTTTTTGCATCTTTTGGCACTGTTTAGCATTTTTTTCCATTTTTTGCACGCTGACCATCCATCAACACGCACAATGGACGGTCAACGCGATTAAGCAACCCATTTCTCTCTCTCTCTCTCTCTCTCTATATATATATATATATATATGAGAGCTGAAAATATGAAAACTATTGTGTGAACTGCGGTTTTCATGGATCTTTTGTTATTTTCTCTTGAATCTAACCGTATGGATGTGATCTACATGTTTGATTTTATAAGGACCAACTCTTGAATCATCTCATTATGATGCGTAAACAAGATTTTTTAATGCTTTAAAATCAATGGCTCATAATCTTCATAAATATTCAAGCAACTAAAAATCATATATTTCATAAAAAATACAAGATCAAAAAGTCGATTCCTAGCAAATTCACCATGCCAAACATATCTACATGGTTGGATTTGCGAAAGAAGTATTAAAAATGCCAAGTTCACACAATAGTTCTCGTATACAAGTGATTCATATATATATATATATATATATATATATATATATATATATATATAGACACACTATATTTTAGGGGAAATTTGATTCTTCTATGAAATTTGGGAATATGGGTAATGACTAACGAGTTTTCATTTTCCTGTGATTTATTGTGTAGCAGGTTTGATTTCTTGAATTCGTATATATGGTTTGAGTTCTACCATCCTCCATTGTCAAAAGATGTGGAATTAATATGTGATGTAAGTGATGGTTTTTCTTTGTTTGTGAAATTTATTTCTATGGCGGATTGCTGATTGTTTTTATTCGTATAGGCGATTCGATCATGGCATATTGTTGGGCGTCTTGGTGGATGCAATTCGATGAACATGCAGGTAAGAGTTTGGGACCACTGGTTTTTAAGTGTTTTTATTCATAAACTCGAAGCTAAGTCACATGGACACAGCTAAAGGACATGGGACACACTATTCTTGTGAGTTTTTCATTAATATATATTATATAAAGGGACACCATGGGAACGGTTAATATTTACTGTATGCTTGGGTATTTGTAGTTTGTCAAGTGTAGAGATTTGAGACATAGTTTTGGTATTTATGAGTATGGTTAACATGGATATAATAATTTCTTTAAGGCTCTGCTTAGGAGCCTTGAATCCAAGGTATGTTGCTGTTTCCCCCAATGCTCTCATGTTCTCTACTGTTTGGGATTTGTGGTGTTGAGAATGGAGGTGGCAGCCACAACACCACATTTCAGCACCATTCATAAGAGAATGTTTTTGGCTTTGTCAAAACTCAAAACCACAATTTGGCAACACATGGAAATGTTGTTTCCATTTCAATGCAAAGCTTCCAAAAAGAACCTAAATGAGCATGTGGTGGAAACCAAACGTCGATGTAGTGGATAGTCACATGCAAGTTGTGGGTACATGTAGAGTCAATATAGTGATTATGCATGCATGTAGTGAAAAAGGTGTATAGTGTTTCGGGTCCATTCCATTTATGTATAAGTGTATAATTTTAAGTGTGTTTTTTTTTTATCTGGGTTAGGATATTTCACTAGACCCGACCCGACCCGACCCACTGTGTACACTTAAGTGTATTTATACAAAGCATTAGGTCACGATTTCTTATATACAGAAATCGTGACAGCCGTAGTTGCCCCTTTTGGATTTCTCTTCTCGTCTGTCTCTCTTTCTCTCCCTCTCTCTCTCTCTCTTTTCTCTCTTAATGCAAGTACAAATAAAATTCTATCATAGTATCAGAGCGTAGATCCATCTAGAGGCAAAAAAAAACTCTGGCTAGTGACAACGATAAAGTATTTGAGGTTTTCGCTTCTCTCTTTCTTTCCGTTCTTCTTTCTCTTTTGTCTCTTTTCTGTCCCTCTTTCTGAATTTTCCTGTGTACTCACATCTCACGTTTCATCTTTGTGAATCTGTGATTCACGGGAACTCTATTCACGTGAATCCAGATCGTGGATTGACTGCATTTCACGTGAACTGGTTCACGTGAAACATCGGTTTTCTCCCAGATCGTGGGTTAACAACTTTTCACGTGAACTCGTGAACTGATTCACGTGAAACATTAAATTTATTTTTGTTAATCATTTGATCCTCTTTTACTCCATCTTTTCCAAAGTCTCTCTGCATATTCGGATGCTATAGTGCTTCCCTTTGATTCCTTGTGTTCTGCTGTGCATTATTATTCTTGATTATCCTTTGCTGTCAAAAAAACAAACAAAAAGGGGATACTTAACGTGTGATTACCTTTTCGCGCAAGCCCCTTTCGGTGCACAGAAAATCCCAAGTTTCTCCATTTTCTGAATTTAACAGTCTATTATTCTCTGACAGCCGGAAAAAAAGGGTGTTGGGCGAAGGTTAAACTTTTTTTGTCTGTTGATTCTTATTTTCTATGGATCCCTATCACCCTCAATCAAATCTTTCTTCAAGTTTTCTCAACGAACTTGTTTCTGAGAAGTTGAATACCTCAAATTTCTTGATCTGGAAGAGGCAAATTATTTCTTTCATAAGGAGCCAAGGTCTCTTAGGTCACCTGGATGGAACCACTCCAGTTCCACTAGAATTTAGCCCGAGAGAAGAAAAAGATGATAAAGGGGAGAGTTCAATCGTGTATGTCAAAAATGCTGAATTTCTCAATTGAGAAAGAAAGGACCAATCAGTTGTTGCATACATCACATCCACCCTGTCTCAAGAGATCCTTCTTGCCATTCCTGACAATTGTACAACTCTGGGAATGACTGGTTCAAACGTATTCGCAGGTTTCTCAAGCAAGAGTAGTTTTTCTAAAAAGGGAATTTCAGTTGTTAAGGAAAGATTCCATGGCCATCATGGAATATTTGAACAAGATGAAACCATCACAGATCAACTTGCAGTTATAGGGTGTGCCGTTAGTGACAATGACATGGTGCAACAAACCCTGAGTGGATTGGGATCTGACTACAATATGATAGTCACTTCACTATTGTGTCTCCCTGTTCTTTCTACCTTTGATGAGCTACGAGCGAAATTGATCCAGTATGAAATGACTCTGAAGGGATTCTCTGAAGAAACTCATAATCATTCAAATTCTCAAGAAGTTTTTGCTACAGGAGTGACTTATGGTAGAGGACAAGGGCGAAGTGGACACGGAGGGCGTGGTTTACTTCCCACTCCAAACATGTTTACTCATGCGTAGGGAACAAGATCCATTCCTACTTGCTTCCTTTGTAACAAACAGGGACATATCAAGGCGAATTGTTGGCATAATCCAGAGAATAAAGGAAAGAGTCCACATAAATCAAGAGAAAGTTCACAAATACCAGAGACAGTGGAGAGATTAAAGATTTGCTGATATCTGCTTTGTCAGAGTTAAAATTGAAGCAGAGTGATGAAGGCACTTGGTTTGTCGATTCCGGGGCAGCGACTCATGTGACTGGCGATGCAGGTAAAATTTCTAATCCTATTCCTTATTTTGGAAAAAGTAAGATTGTCACTGGAGATGGATCCCACCATCCTGTTTCCCATGTTGGAAAAACTGTCATCCCCATGTCACATTCTACTCTTACTCTTTCCGACGTTCTTCATGTCCCTGACATTAAGAAAAATATTGTCTCTGTCTCCAAACTTATTGATGATAATAATGCTTCAGTTGAATTCACTCCCTTCTCTGTGCAGGTCAAGGACCTACGCACGAGGGAAACATTCGCTGAAGGAAAGAGACGAGGCAACATGTATGTCTTTGAAGAAGCTCCATGTCGTGATGTTCTCCCTTCTCACCTGATTTCAAAGCCTTCATCAGAGTCATGTTCATCCTCTTCTGCTAGTTTTTTTAGTATCTCTGAATGTAATAAGCCATCCTTGTGGCATAGTAGGTTAGGACATTGTGGGAGTCATTTTATTGAAAAACTTGTTTCTAATAATCTCATTCCAAAAGAAAGTCTTAAAAGGGATGAGAACAATCATAAATGTTCCAGTTGTCTTTTATGCAAGAGTCATGTATTGCCTTTCCATTCAATTAATAAGAGAGCTTCAAAACCTTTTGAGATCATTTGTTCTGATGTGTGGGGACCCACCCCAATTGTCTCTGGGTTTGAAAGCAGATATTATCTAATCTTTGTTAATAGCTATTCTCGATACACTTGGATATATTTCATTAAAAATAAGTCAGAAGTCTTCTCTTTGTTTCAAAATTTCTTTTCCTTGGTCAAAAATCAATTTTCTGAGTCCATTCAGTTTTTCCAATGTGATGGAGGTGGGGAATTTTCATCCCATGATTTTATTTCTTTTCTTCGAGATAATGAAATAGGAAGAAGAGTGTCCTGCCCTCACACTCCTCAACAAAATGGGATTGCTGAACGAAAACATAGACATATCGTTGAAAGTGCCATGAGTATGCTTCATGACAACAATCTTCCCACCAACCTATGGATAAAAGCCTTTCATTCTGCCGTGCATGTGATAAATAGATTGCCGATGGTCGTTCTGGAAAATAAGTCTCCTTATCACTGCCTCTTTGGAGCTTATCCTAGTTATCATGATATGCGTGTTTTTGGATGTGTTTGTTATGTGCATGTTGATCGGTCCCTGAGAAACAAGTTTCAAGACGAGGCCCAGAAGTGGTTTGTGGGATACGCAGATGACTACAAAGGATATAGGTGTTATGATCCCACCAACAAACGTATCAGAATCTCAAGAAATGTTGTCTTTGATGAACAAAATTTTGATGACAAAGCTGATGCAACGAATATACCAACTGAAGTTTACTATCCTTGGTTGAGTTCAGAACTTTTTGCTAGCTCCAGCGAAGCATGTTCACCAGATTGCGTGCAGCAAGAAGAAGAGATGTCTGAAAACACTGAGACGTCGGGGCCACAGAATTCAGAAAAAATACCTGGCAGATACAAAGGCATTGTCTATTCCAGACAGAGACCGATGACATCAAGCCATTCAGATCATACTTCAATCAGCAATCCGTCCCCTTCTCACACTCTTGAGATCAGAAAATCGAGCCGCATACGACATCCCATTGACAGGTGGGTTAGCTATAATAACTTCTCCTTGGATCTTCAGCTGTTTTTAACTGCTCTCAATAAAGAAGATGAGCCCACTATGTACTACCAGGCAGCCACTTCTACCAAGTGGGTAGAAGCCATGAATGATGAAATGCAAGCTTTGCATGAATGCGGAACTTGGGAAGTTGTTCTCAGACCGCCTAACAAAAATGTTGTCGGATGTAAATGGGTCTACAAGATAAAGTACAAGCCAGATGGAACTATTGAGCGATACAAAGCAAGGCTCGTGGCAAAAGTATTCACTCAAGAAGCAGGGCAAGACTATGATGAGACCTTTAGTCCGGTTGTAAGAATGGGAACAATTCAGATTATTATCTCTCTGGCTGTTGAACATGGGTGGAAGTTAAGTCAGCTTGATGTAAAGATTGCCTTCTTGCATGGGGACTTGAAGGAGGAAGTGTATATGGAGCAACCCCCTGGATATCAAGAACAAAATTGTAAAACCCATGTGTGCAAGTTAAAGAGAGCTATCTATGGTCTGAAGCAAGCATCTCGCTCTTGGTTTGATAGCTTCTCACTAGAGATTCAGAAACATGGATTTTCACGTTCCATGCTGGACCACTCATTGTTCTTTTTCAGAAGCGAGACTGTGACCACTCTGTTATTAATTTGTGTTAATGATATTGTTATCACAGGAAACTCTGCGGTCCACATCCAAGAAGTGAAGGACTTACTAGGTCAGAGGTTCAAAATGAAAGATCTTGGAACTCTACGCTATTTTCTTGGTGTAGAAGTTGATAATCAAACTCATGGCTTGACACTCACTCAGCATAAGTACACCGTAGATGTTCTCCGCAAGGCAGGCATGAAAGACTGCAAACCTCTGGGAACTCCGAGTATCCTGCATCACAAACTTAGTGTCCATGATGGAAATCTGTGTGATGATCCTGTGAGAAATCAGATGTGGGAGTCACCTTACTATCGTAGCAAGAGATAGAGAGAGAGGTAAGAGGGAAGAGAGAAAAAAAAATGTTGGGCGGCAATAATGTCTTCTCCCCTTTCCATTGATATTTATATGTTGTACGAGTGGTACAATACAGTACAATACAGTACAGTATGCTGTACAATACAGTACAATACAGTACAATAGTACAATACAGTATGCAGTACAATACAGTACAATACAGTACAGTACAATACAGTACAGTAGTACAATACAGTACAGTATGCTGTACAAGTGGTACAATACAGTACAGAAATATATTCATTTACATATACATATTTAACAACCTCCCTCAAGTTGAGGATGATCTTCAATCATGCTCAACTTGCCCTTAAGTAACCAAAATTGATGACTAACCAATCCTTTGGTGAAGATGTCTGCTACTTGGTCTTCTGATCTGACATACGAAGCCTCAATTTCTTCTGTTTCAATCTTTTGTCTAACAAAATGCTGATCAATCTCAATGTGCTTCGTGCGACAATGATGAATAGGGTTAAAAGAAATATTAATGGCACTTTGATTATCACATAAAAGCAGAGAGGAAGAGATAGGTTCATTCAACTCTTGAAGAAGATGCCGTACCCAAGTGACATCAGCTGTCCCTGCTGCCATTGCCCTGTACTCTACCTCAGTGCTGGATTTAGCAATGACCTTTTGTTTCTTACTACTCCAAGTGACAATATTTGGGCCAATAAAAACACAATATCCTGAAACCGACCTACGCTCATCAGGGTCCCCACCCCAATCTGCATCACAATATGTAAGTAAACGGTGTCCTGTAGTGAAGCTTTCATCTTTGTGATAGAGCAATCCATCTCCAATAGTCCCTTTCAGATATCTGAGAATACGCTTAATACATTCCATATGACAATCAGTGGGAGCATGCATAAACTGAGATGCTTGATTTACAGCATAAGCAATGTCAGGTCTTGTAAATGTAAGATATTGCAACATACCAACAATGCGGCGATATAAAGTGGAATCATGATATAATTGGCCTTCTTTTGCACTAAACTTATGATTTAAGACAGATGGGGTGCTGAGAGGTTTACAATTAATCATACCAGTGGTGTGAAGAATGTCAAGAGTATACTTGTGTTGACTTAGAGTGAGTCAATCATCTTGTCTATCGACTTCAACTCCCAAGAAGTATCGCAATGGTCCTAAGTCCTTCATCTTGAATTTGGCCATGAGTAAAGACTTGATCAAGGCAATATGTGCATCATCACTCCCAGTGATAATGATGTCATCAACATATATAAGAACCCAAGTAGTAACATGATCATTCTTATACATAAATAAAGAATGATCAAGTATACTCTTAGAAAAGCCATGCTGCTGAATTTCCATGGAGAAACTCTCAAACCAAGACCGAGATGCCTGTTTTAAACCATAAAGAGACCTTCTCAATTTACAAACCCATGTAGCCGCATCATGTTCACTATATCCAGGAGGTTGCTCCATATACACCTCTTCCTTCAAGTCCCCATGTAGGAACGCATTCTTGACATCCAACTGGCTAAGAGACCAACCATGCTGAAGTGCCAAAGTGAGGATCACACGAATAGTGCCAATTTTGACAACAGGGCTAAAAGTTTCCTCATAATCTTGCCCATATTGTTGTGTGAATCCGCGTGCAACAAGGCGAGCTTTATATCTTTCAATGCTACCATCTGGTTTACGCTTGATCTTGTAAACCCATTTGGAACCAACAACATTTCTATCAACAGGTCGAGGAACAATATCCCATGTATGACATTCATGAAGTGCTGCCATTTCTTCGTTCATAGCTTCAACCCAAGCTCGAGAATGGGCTGCCTGATGGAAAGTAGACGGCTCTTTCTCTTTGGCCACATTGGTTAGAAACAACTGAAAGTCAAGAGAAAAATTATTGTAACTAACCCAACGATGGATAGGATGCCTTTCACGTGTGGATCGTCGAAGAGGGGGAGCCTCGTGAGATGGAGTTGAAGGGGCTCCTCGACGGGCATAAACCAAACCTGAAAACCGTGAAGGTGCATCCTGGATGATGGAGTTGTCTGCTTCAAACTGAATTGGTTCATCAACAACAGGATCTCTGATAGAGTCATATAGCAAAGTATCACAAAGCCATGGATCATAAGTAGTTTGCTCATATACCTGAGAAGTATCACAAGTGCTGAAATGGTCATCATCAAAAACAACATTTCTAGACACCTTAATCTTACCCAAAATAGGATCATAACATCTATATCCTTTATACCCATCGGCATATCCCAGAAATCTGCACTGAAATGCTCTGTCCTGAAACTTGTTACGTAAAGAATGATCCACATGGACATAACAAATGCATCCGAAAGCATGCAAATCATCATAAGAAGGGTGAGAACCGTGAAGCAAATAATAAGGAGACTGATCTCCTAATAATTCCATAGGCAACCTGTTAATGATATGCACTGCAGTGTGAAAGGCCTCAGTCCAAAGAGAGAAAGAAATATCAATATTGTGCATCATACTTAACGCGGTTTCAACAATATGCCGATGCTTACGTTCTGCTACTCCATTCTGTTGTGGAGTGTAAGGACAAGAGGAGTTACGTGTGATGCCATGGTCCTTTAAATATTCACTAAAATCATGAGATATGTATTCTCCACCACCATCACACTGGAAATAAGTGATATTTGAATTGAAAAGGTTCTGAACAAGAGCATGGAATTGTTTGAAAAGTTTGAACACTTCAGATTTAGATTTCATAAAGTAAATCCAAGTGTAACGAGTGAAAGAGTCAAGAAATAACACATAATAACGAGAGCCAGATAGAGATGAAACAGGAGCTGGGCCCCAAACATCAGAGTGAATAATTTCAAATGGCTTGGAAGCTCTTTTATTGATACTTTGAAAGGGAAGTACATGACTCTTGCAGACATTACAACTAGGACACTTATGATCTAATTTGACTTTGGGAATAAAACCCTGAGAAGACAATTTGTCAAGGAACCCTTGACTACAATGACCTAACCGACGATGCCAAGAAACTGGCTTATTATATTGCATAACAGAAGAAGACTGACTCAAATAAGCAGGAAAAGATGGAGACACGGTAGATGACGTCTTCAAAGTCCCGGGGGCTGCTTCGAAGACGTACATGTTTCCGCGTCGTTCACCCTTAGCGAGCATCTTCTTGGTTCGAAGGTCCTTAAGACAAACAGAAGACGGAGTAAATTCCATGGATGAATTTGTTTCATCAACCAATTTAGAAACAGATAAAATGTTTTTCTCAATGGCAGGAGTGAGTAAGACATTTTTCAATGGTAGTGTAGATTGTGACAAAGAGAGAGATGCATTTCCAGTATGAGAAATAGGGTGGTGGGAACCATCTCCCGTGACAATAGTGCCAGTGCCAATATAAGGAACCATGTTGGAAAGTTTACCTGCATCAGAAGTAACATGTGCGGCTGCTCCAGAATCAATATACCAAACTCCATCATCATTCTGATGCAAATTCATGTTGTTAAATGCAGTCATCAGAATTTGTTGCACATCATCTGGCACTATTGTCACGGGAGATGGTTCCCACCACCCTATTTCTCATACTGGAAATGCATCTCTCTTATTGTACTGTATTGTACAACATACTGTACTGTATTGTACTATTGTACTGTATTATACAGCATACTGTACTGTATTGTACTATTGTACTGTATTGTACCACTCGTACAACATATAAATATCAATGGAAAGGGGAGAAGACATTATTGCCGCCCAACATTTTTTTTTTCTCTCTTCCCTCTTACCTCTCTCTCTATCTCTTGCTACGATAGTAAGGTGACTCCCACATCTGATTTCTCACATGGTATCAGAGCCAAGGGCGTGGTAATCACGATCATCTGGAAGGCCCCTAAGGACCTTGACGTGCGTTTTTGGGCGTTCTCAAGGAAAGTGTTTTTTTTTTTTTTGGGCGACTCTGTCCCTGATCAGTACCCTGATGTGCTCGAAAATTTGACATTTTTCAATGGTAGTGTAGATTGTGACAAAGAGAGAGATGCATTTCCAGTATGAGAAATAGGGTGGTGGGAACCATCTCCCGTGACAATAGTGCCAGTGCCAATATAAGGAACCATGTTGGAAAGTTTACCTGCATCAGAAGTAACATGTGCGGCTGCTCCAGAATCAATATACCAAACTTCATCATCATTCTGACGCAAATTCATGTTGTTAAATGCAGTCATCAGAATTTGTTGCACATCATGTGGCAACCCTGCACTCTGTCCCTGATGAGTACCCTGATGTGCTCGAAAATTTCCCTGCGGCTGCCCCTGAAACTGTCTAACATTCATCTGTCCAGCTCTTGGTCCTGGCCTCCCTGCCTTGTTGCGATTCTGTGGGTTGTGCCAACAATCTGCTTTCACATGGCCACGCTTGTTGCAATGGAAGCAAGTAGGGACACGGGTACCTCTAGTGGCAGGTGGAGCAGTAGGAGTAGGAAGGAGTCCTCCACGGCCCATATGAGCAGCAGGTGGACGAAATGAGGTAGACCCAGATGTAAACATGACAGGATGAGGATCATCAATAAGATGATCTTGAGTCAAACTAACTTCATACTGTAGGAGTTTGGCCTGTAAATCCTCAAAGCATGGAAGTGTAGAGGCAACCTGTAATGCAGTGCAAAACATACGATATTGGGGCCCAAGGCTTCCCAATACCTGCTGAACAACATCTCTGTCAGAAACAGGATATCCAATAGCGGCCAACTGATCAATGATAATTTTGATATCCCCTAAAAATTCAGTAATGATCTTAGTTCCCTTTCGCATAGATTGGAACTGCCATTTCAGTTGAAGTGCACGTGATTCAGAAACCTGTGAATAAGAGTGAGCAAGATGTCTCCATAGTTCTGCAGCAGTAAAATGGTCAGAGATAGTTTGTAATATACGATCAAATAACGTGGCAGTCAAATAGGCAACCACAGATTGGTCCTTCTGAAACCAAACATCATACGCAGGATTTGGAATAGCAATGCAACTCACCTTCCCATCATTACCAGTTACCTCTTGCGTAATAGTCATAGGTGGGGCGGGTGATCCCCCATCCAGATGCCCGGAAAGACCATGACTTCGGATAAACGGCAGAATTTGGCGTTTCCAAAGTAAGTAGTTATCATGAGTTAATTTGTGAGAAACAAGTTGAGAAAGAAATCCGGAGCTGATTTTAGAATCCATAAGGAAGAAGATCAAAGATGAATCAAACAGCACGACATAAATTCGTAGGTTGTACGGACAGAACCGTACGGACAGAAATTTTTGAGTTTTGGAAATCACGATTTTTTTTTTAGTTAATCGTGCAGAATGTACGATTTATCAACTATATTGCAAGAAATAGATAAGAAATCACAAGAAGTTTGAGAAAAGAGGCACTTTTGAGAAATGAGGGTTCCCAAATTTGGGGAAAACAGAAATTAGGGTTGATAAAATTGGGGATAACAAAATATGTAAGAAGGAAAAGATGCACGATATGAGGAAATGAAGAAACGACGTCGAAATATAGTGATTCAACGGAGAAACAACAGAGAAAAGATGAAAAAAAAAAACACTTTCCTTGAGAACGCCCAAAAACGCACGTCAAGGTCCTTAGGAGCCTTCCAGATGATCGTGATTACCACGCCCTTGGCTCTGATACCATGTGAGAAATCAGATGTGGGAGTCACCTTACTATCGTAGCAAGAGATAGAGAGAGAGGTAAGAGGGAAGAGAGAAAAAAAAATGTTGGGCGGCAATAATGTCTTCTCCCCTTTCCATTGATATTTATATGTTGTACGAGTGGTACAATACAGTACAATAGTACAATACAGTACAGTATGCTGTACAATACAGTACAATACAGTACAATAGTACAATACAGTACAGTATGCTGTACAATACAGTACAGTAGTACAATACAGTACAGTATACTGTACAAGTGGTACAATACAGTACAGAAATATATTCATTTACATATACATATTTAACAGATCCCACCAGGTATCGAAGCATAATAGGAATGTTACAATATCTCACCTTCACTAGACCTGATATTGTTTATGCAGTCAATCAAGTATCTCAATTTATGCATGCGCCACGTACTGGACATATGGAAGCTGTTAAGAGGATCCTTAAATATGTGAAAGGGACTATTGGGGATGGATTGACATACTCACCATAGTCATATGGCAAAGATGAGCATGGGCTTACTGTATATTGTGATGCAGACTGGGCTGGAGATCTTGATGAACGAAGGTCTACATCAGGATATTGTGTCTTCATTGGAAGAAATTTAGTCTCTTGGAGCAGTAGAAAACAAAAAGCTATCGCCAGATCAAGTACGGAGACTGAGTATAGATCTATGGCTGCTGCTACTGCCGAAGTCACATGGATCAGACATCTACTGACTGAAGTAGGAGAAAAGATCTCCCACACTACCTTGCTATGTGACAACCAAAGTGCTATTAACATGTCATTCAATCCAGTACACCACAGTCGTGCTAAGCACATTGAGATTGACCAACACACTTTGTGAGACAGAAAGTTGAAGAAAAAGTGATTGAGCCTGAGTTCGTCAATACTGAAAAACAAGTTGCGGACCTGTTTACGAAAGGGTTAACAAAGGATCGTTTTTGGACACTCAAAGGCAAGTTGTGCATGGTCCATAACCATGATCAACTTGAGGGGGGGTGAAAAAGGTGTATAGTGTTTCAGGTCCATTCCATTTATGTATAAGTGTATAATTTTAAGTGTGTTTTTTTTATCTGGGTTCGGATATTTCACTAGACCCGACCCGACCCACTGTGTACACTTAAGTGTATTTATACAAAGCATTAGGTCACGATTTCTGATATACACAAATCGTGACAGCCGCAGTTGCCCCCTTTTGGATTTCTCTTCTCGTCTCTCTCTCTTTCTCTCCCTCTCCCTCTCTTTTCTCTCTTAATGCAGGTACAAATGAAATTCTATCATGTAGTAGGTATATGGAGTGATGAATATCTTTAGTGTGTCATAACTATGGAAGTTTGTGCTTAGTGTTAAGACCCTAATAAAGAGGGCCAAACCTCAACACTATATATATGCATTGTGAATGTAATTTCCATGAGAAAGAGTGAAAGATGTAAGGAATAAAGAAGATTTCTCCACTTTTTCTCCTTTTGTTTTTGAGTTGTTGCTTATCCTCTTGATCAAAGGTTGGGTTGTTCCCTATAAGGAGATTAAACTGGAGTTGTGTGACATAGATTTGAAGTTTAATGCAAGGTTGTAAGTAGCATATCGTTACCCATATGGGTCGGGTCCAAAGTTAGATATGTAGCTCAGCATATTGTAAAAAATCGTATTTTTTAATTAAAAAATTTCCAAAATTTTCACAAAAAATCAAGAAAAATCAGAAAAAGTTAGCAAAAATTTTAAAAAATCATAACAAATGAAACTGATGATATGCACAAAATACAACTATAAAATCACATATGAAACATTTATGTCTCTATGAGCTGCATAAGACCAAGGTTGTAAAAAGTTTGCATAACTCGTATCAGATAGACTCAAAATAAGATACATATCATAACAAATCATATGTTTTAAATAAAAATTAAAAACTCCAAAAAATAAGGAAAAATCTAAAAAAAATCATTACACAAAAAACAATGATGAATAACATAAGATAATACTATAATATCACATATCAAAGCATTTATGTGCAATGAATGACATGCATAAGACATCGAAGATTCAATAATCAAGATAATATGCTATAAATGGCATGCATATCTCACAAGAAAAATGCAAACTATGAAATAATATGAATATTAAATAATGAATACAAGCTAATAAGTCACAACATTCATAACAATGTTTGTTTATATAAAAAAAATCATAAATTTTTTTGTTAATACTTCAAAATTTTATATAGACAAATTTATTTAAAATTTAAATAAAAATAAAATAGATAACATCGATCATGAGTATCATCATCATCCTTCTCTTCGTTTTTTCGCAAAAAATCTTCCTAAATCATTCTTAAGCTCTTTAGGGGTGAATATGAACTAGGCCCAAGGGGTCTTATATGTTTTTGAAAAAAAATTGAAATGAGTACACATAAACTGCATTTATAGCGTATCTTAAGATACACCCTGTATCCGAGTGTATCGTAAGATACAGGGGCATATCGTAAGATGTAGTGTTAAAATATATGTATATATATGCATATATATATATATATGAATATCATATATATATATACTATTTCTTTGTTACCTTTTGTATTGTCCACTAGGGACATTTTTACCTTTTTTATTTTTATTTTATTTTTTTATTTGTGAAGGGGCAAAGGGGTCCAACCATAGAGTCGTTGGGACCTTCCCCAACTGTTGCAAATGTGACAGTGAGGGAGCTCCCAACGACTCTATGGGGCTCTTTTTGGTCCCATAAAGTGTATAAATAGGGGCTCTTGTCCCCCATCTTTTTTCAATGCTTTTATGAGCATTTCAATATATTATTTTTTCAAGCTCTCTCTCTTTCTCACATTGTGTGTGTTTGCTGCCTAGCCCTTTGTTGCTTATTGTATTTTGCCCATTAGTGTCTTTTGTTTTTTGTACTAGTGCATTCATTGTAGTCACTTTGTGACATTGTTATTTGCATTAGTACTTCATTACATGGTATCAGAGCCCCTAGGTGACTGTGCATTCTTGGGGCTTTCATTTATTTTTGTGTGCTTTTATTTTACACACTCATTGTTATCCTCTTTTCTTCCTCTCTTTCATGATGGCCAAAAAGGATGCAAAGATTGATCTCTTATTCAAATTGAACGGGACTAACTATAGGATGTCAGCGGTCGCTATGAAAAACAATCTCAAAGGTAAGAAACTTTGGGGATTTGTATGTGGTACGATTCCAGAACCTCAACTAAAGCTCACCAAGAAAGAAGGAAATGAGGAAAAAACCTTGAATGAAGAAGAAAAGGCAAAGGCCATTGATCAATACCAATTCAAAGTTGAAGATTGGGAAAGTAATCATGCAAAATTTATGCTAACTTAGCCAAATCCAAGAAGATAAATGAAGCATGGTTCTTCATGAATGGTATATGTACTCAAAGAGATCTTGCTAGATAATTTTTTTTGCAAGAAAAGGTGAGATCAACCAAGTAAGGAGATATGAGTATTAGAGACTCCTATAACACTCTATCTCCTCTATGGGATGAACTTGCTCTCCTTGAATCCCAATGGAAAGGAAGTGCTATTGTTATGAGGCAAGAATAAATGGAGAGAGAAAGATTCTTTCAATTTATTCATGGGCTTAGGCCCGAATTTAAACAACTACAAGGATCCCTAATTCATAGGGCTTCAACTTCTCTTAGTGAAATTCTTGTTGACCTATGCCAAGAAGAAACATGCTTTGGCTCTAAAAGGGATATTGATGAAGTACATGCGGTATCTAAACCGAGTAGTAATATGAGAACATATAAGCCTTCTCATTTTTAAAAAAATAACAATGGTGGTGGAAGAAAAATTGTGTGTCATCATTGTAATGAAGCAGGGTATCTTAGACCCGATTGTCCTAAGAGAAAAGTGACTTCCATTGGAGAGAACTCAAATGAAGATAAAAAAATAGATGGAGATATCAAAGACTCCATTGCACAACTTGCGGAAGCATTTCAACAATTTGTGAGGAACAACTCTTCCACACCTTCTACTTTCGGTGCCACACTTCATCAACTCCCGGTATGTCTTGGATTCTTTATTCGGGTGTTTCATTTCATATAATTTTAAATGTATCACTTTTAAAAAAACCAAGCACTAATTCCTTTAAATCTTTTGTTTATACGGCCAATGGTACATCTTTGGATATTAAGGGAATAGGAACTCTTGAAACAACTTTAGGTAATAACAAAAAAATCTTTGTTCCAAAAATTAGAATTATTCCAAAACTTACTTTAATCCTTTTTCGGTTTCTCAAATACCCGATTTTGGTTGGTAGTGTCTCTTTTCCATCTTTAAATTGCGGTGTCGGATCTCCAGTCCGGGAAGCGGATTGGGCAAGGCCATAGAAAATGAGACCTATACTATATGGACTTTTTGTCATTACCATCTAAGTCTTTTTGTAATCATGTTCAAACAAAAGATATGGCCACTTGGCACAAAAGACTTAGTCATCTTAGTCTCTCTAAGATGTATCTCTTTTTACTTTTTGAGAAATTTTGTAATGAAAAGGAATTTACATGCAATGATTGCATCCTTGGGAATATACATTCTCTCCCTTTTTCATATAGTAACTTTATTTCAAAAAGACCTTTTGAATTGGTATATTCGGATGTATGGGGGACCGACACCCATCATATCTAAAGGTTGTTTATTCATATTATGTTGTCTTTATTGATGATTTCACTAGATATACTTGAGTTTACTTTCTCAAAAACAAATCCGATGTTTTTTCTACTTTTAAAGAATTCTTTATTCTTATTAAAAATTAATTTCAACATAATATAATTATCTTTAGATCCGACTCTGGAGGGAAATACATGTCAAAAGAATTTTAAATTTTTCTTAAATAAAATGACATTATTCATCAAAGATCTTGTCCCAAAACTCCACAACAAAATGGTCTTGCCGAAAAAAAGCATAAACATCTTATTGAAACTACAAGAACTCTTCCCATCTCTAAAAATGTTCAATTTTTTTTGGGTGGAAGCCTTTTTTTCCGCAACATATCCTATAAATAGGATGCATCCTCATCTTTAAAAAATGTTTCCCCCTTTGAAAAAATTGTTTAAAATATCTTTAAATTTCAAAAGATTAAGAATCTTTGGTTGAAAATGATTTGTTCTCTTTCAAGGACAAGACAAACCCTCACCAAAGGTCCTTGGATGTGCTTTTATTGGTTATGGTGAAAATAAAAAAGGATATAATTGTTATGTTGTTAAAAACAACAACTTTATGTTTTAAGAAATGTGACTTTTCTTGAAGATCAAAATGGATTTGAAAATAAAAAACCTAAGGAAGATGATTATTTTTTTTATTTGACTTACTTCCTAGAGATTACTCTGAAAAATCTAATGATACAATTTGTGATAATGAGAATCTTTGTGATAGCCAGTGTGAATCCTAATGATATTCATGTATATACTTGGCGTGAGGGAAATGAGCATCAAAATGTTTTTGACATATACTCACAAAATCTCTTTTTAAATGATCAAGTTGAGCAATCCTTACCTCGATGATTTTCTAGGAGCATTAGACCTCAAAAATTTGTATCATGACTCCTTTTCCCAAATTATACATCTTCTATAATGATAATCCATTTTTATCATGAGCTTTCCAACTTTAAAGAAGCTAAGTAATACTCTCATCGGATAGATGCCATGCACCTAAAATTAGAAGCACTCAATAAGGCCGACACTTGAAAAATTGTAACTATCCCTTTAGGAAAAAAGGCTATTGGTATAGGCGGGTCTATAAAGTAAAGACTAAAAGTGATGGATCATTAGAAAGGTATAAGGCTAGGTTAGTCGCTAAGGGATATACACAAGAATATTGAATTGCTTACGAAGTAACATTTGCTCCGGTTGCAAGAATGACAAGTGTTAGAACTCTAATAACCTTAGCATTAATCAAGCAATGCCCTATCTATGAAGTAGATGTCAAGAATGCATTTTTAAATAAAGATCTTTGTGAAGAAGTCTATATGGATCCTCCATCGGGTCTTGAAATTGAAAAAGGAAAAACACTTAAGCTTAATAAAGTTCTTTATGGTCTTAAGCAAGATCCAAAAGCTTGATATGACTGCTTCAGTAATGTTGTTCTTGATAGCGGATTTGCTTGTTATACTGATACTGCTCTCTTTCTTAAGAACGCAAGGGATCACATAACTATCTTACTTTTGTATGTTGATATGATCATCACTGGGAATGATAAAAGGGACATTGAGTCTATTAAAAACATTCTTAAATACAATTTTGATATGTTTGACCTTAGATTTCTGAGATATTTTTTAGGGATTGAAGTTGCATATTCTCCTCGGAGATATGTTCTTTCTTAAATCAAGCTTGCATAAGATATTATTGCTAAGTCTAGCTTAACTAACGAAAAAAAAGTGGAGACTTTAGAAGTAATCAATGCTAAGATGAGAGTTAATGATGAACCTTATTTAGAAGATCCCACTCCTTATCGTCAATTAATCGGATCTCTAACGTATTTGTCTATTACCAGGTCAGGCATTGCTCATGCTGTACACAGTGCAAGTCAGTTCTAGAATGCTCCTACTACTATTCACACGACAGTCGTCATGCAAATTATCAGTTATCTGAAGAACACTATAACAAAATGACTATTCTTATCATCTTCTTCATCTCTAAATTTAATTTCTTATACTGACTCTGATTGGGACAGAAACCCCAATGATCGTATTTCTACCACAGGTTATTGTGTTTTTTTTGAAGAGTCATTAATCTCTTAGATATGTAAGAAGCATCAAAAGGTTTCTCTATCTTCTACAGAAGCCGAGTATAGGGCAATGGGCACCACTACAATTGAACTCGTTTGGTTAAGAAGTTTGTTAAAAAACATGGGAGTTCTTATTTTTATTCCCTTGAAGCTATGTTGCGACAACAAAAGTGTCATCTACATTGCTAGAAATCATATATTTCTTGAACGAACAAAGCACATTGAGATGAATTGTCATTATGTTCGAGATGAGTTTTTACGTGACACTATTGAACTTCCATATGTCACTTTAGAATACCAGCTTACGGATTTCTTTATCAAAGCTTTACCATCTCCTCGTTTTTTTTTCTTCTAAGCAAACTATCAATGATCACACCATCAGTTTGAGGGAGGGTGTTAAAATATATATATATATATATATACTATTTCTTTGTTACCTTTTGTAATGCCTATTAGGGGCAATTTAGCCTTTTTTTTATTTATGTCAATAGACATATCCACTAGAGACATATTTATATTTTTTATTTTTATTTTATTTATTTTTCTTTTTTTTATTTGTGAAGGGGCAAAAGGGTCCAACCATAGAGTCGTTGGGACCCTCCCTAACGGTCACAAATATGACAGTTGGAGAACTCCCAACGATTCTATGGGGCTCCCCTTTGGTCCCATAAAGTGTATAAATAGGGGCTCTTGTCCCCATCTTTTTTCAATGCTTTTATGAGCATTTCAATATACTATTTTTTCAAGCTCTCTTTCTCACATTGTGTGCGTTTGGTGCCTAGCCCTTTGTAGCTTATTGTATTTTGCCCATTAGTGACTTGTTTTTTGTAGTAGTGCATTCATTGTAGTCATTTTGTGTCATTGTTATTTGCACTAGTACTTCATTACAGTAGAGGTGTATCATACAATACACACCCGTATCGATATACAAGTGTGTATTGTATCGAAAAGCCCCATAGACATGATACTTATCATACAATATACTACGATACTTACAACACTGTTTTAATGGTTTACTAGATATGTGGTTGCTAGTCGGAAGAACTGAAGTGGACCTTTTTTGCAAAAACAATTGGCTGGCATTTACTTATCCATAATCTTGCTTTTGCTCCTGCCATTATTTCAAATCCTATATTGTTATATATAAGGGTGTTTTAGCAGTTCTATTAAAAGTATAACCGTTTGTGAAAAAAATCTTTTGTTTTCTATGTATTGCTAATATATAGTGTAAAATCTTTTTGCTTAGCTTAAATCTTTTTGCAAGCTACAAAGTTATCCTAATGACGACACTTAATGTAAAGCATCAACATAGGATTTCAAAAATTGTTAGGAGCAAACACTTTTGGTATAATTGCCAGTGTTTGCCAACGCCTCTCTCTCTCTCTCTCTAATATGCAGTTGTGTGTATTCTGATTCCTAACCATCTAACAGAGTGTCCAATGCCGGCACCTGTGCCTTTTTCTAGAAAACACCGTGTGAGCACCATAACATGTGCAAATATTAACAAAAAACCAAATGCGTTCAGCAGTGAAGCTGCATATGTGCTGACATGAAGCAAGGAATATAAATATCTACAGCCCTTACATTCTAAAGCATATTACACTGCATTCAACACAATGAGCATTTGTTTTGTTCAGACTTAAGACCAGAAAGAGATCGCCATGAAGGGACATGAAATCCATTCTTCTGTAACAGATGTCTCTTACTGCAAAGTATCTTAAGCATTTTTATTACATTCATAGTTGATACTAAAAGGTCTTGGATGGTAATGAGTCTGGAAATATAATTGAAAGGAGATATGTTAGACTGGGTTAATACATGTCTGTTGTCACTATAGAAGCAATTTGTTGTGTAACTTCTTCTTTTTCCAGTCAGATGCATTTGATCACTATCATTGTCTTGAGACCTGAGTTTCATCTGCTTATTCTGATGCATAAGGAAGCTGCGTTTGCTTCATAGCATTTAATCATGTTACTGCTACTGATTTCCTTTTCTCTATTGAGTGCATGATGTGATTCCATGTGCTGCTATTAAATTAATATCTTCCAGACAATTAGTGCTTCATTTATTTTCTCTGTGTTAAGGTTGATATCTTGATGTGGATTTAATAGGTTTTTAATGCCTGGGTTTTCCTTTGCTTTTGGATGATTCTTCTATATTCTTCTAAATGGTATTTCTCTGAGAGGAATGGTACTTTTCTGAAGGGCTATTCTTTGGGGCTCTTTTTTTTCCCCTCCCTGATTGTCTGTGATATCATTGGCAGCTGTCACAATCACCACTTGATAAAAGGCCTACATATGATGCTATTCAAGGAGCAAATGTAACACCAACTACATTCTATAACATTGGGGACCTTGAGATTCAAGAAAATTTAGCACGAATATGGTATATCCTCTTGTTCTGATAGCACCTTCATTGGCTTCATTTTTGTCTGGTGATTTGTACCCATCTTAAGCTATATATTTAAGTTGCTGGATATGATTCATGCTGATCTTTGTGCTGAATTCTTTAACAGGGTGGATATCGGCACAACTGAGCCACTGCTATTGGATGTGTTGATAAATGCATTGACAAATATCAGTTCAGAGTAAGCCTCAAATGTCTATATATGCTTTACCCTGCTAGTTAACTCTAATGAAGTAGATCTTCAAGGGGATAATAGCATTCAGCCACTAAGGGAAAATGTGCATAAACAGCCACTTAGGGGCAATACACAAACACTAGCCACTACGACAAAGAGAGCACAAGCCACAAAAGCAATAGAGAACACACAAATAATAAAATTATTATTTTGTTTATGTCTCACTACTGCACAAAGAATGCATTCTCAAAAAAGGGAATTAAGTCCCATGTATATACAAGAAGTAGGGGAAAGAGAGAGACCCCTACTAGCCATTGGGAGCTCCCAATGGCTAGAAAACTAGCTGTTGGGAGCTCCCAACAGTTAGTTTGGTCAAAATGACCAAACAACCCTCCTAAATATAAAAAAAGGAAAAAATATTTACAATAAATCCTAAATACATTCTATATAATATATATATATATATATACATATATACAATAAAATAAATAATATATATACACACACACAACATAGTTTAACACCCCCCTCAAACTTATAATGTCAACACCAAAAGTTTGCCTAAGAGAAAATGAAATCTTGGAGAGGGTAGTGTCTTGATGAAGAAATCAGCCAACTGGTACTCCGAAGAGACAAATCGAAGAGATATTATTCCTCTCAAATACTCTTCGCGAACATAATGATGGTCCATCTCGATGTATTGGCAATGTAAATAGTAGTCTTGTTATCACAATATCGTTTTGAGAGTTGAGCTATGTATACTCTATGTCCTTAAGTATCTGCTTCAAACATAAGACCCCTGAAGTAGTTGTTTCCATCGCTCTATACTTAGCTTCGGTTGATGAAAGGGACACCTTTTGTTGCTTCTTGCATTTTCACCAAACCAAGGAGTGACATACAAAAATACAAGGTCATTGAGCCTTTTGTGCTCCAATCTGTTTCTTCTTTTGGTATGAATTTGCTCAAAGGCACTCTAGTTTCTCTTGCATCTACTTGCGCTACATGTTTGGCTTAGAATTCGAATGACAAAAGCTTTCAGATTTGGAACATCACTTTCAAACCTGGCGCACTAGTCTGAAAAAAATCAAGAAAATGAGAAATCAATTATAAGACAATAACGTATATACAATCATACGAAACATCATAACTAAATAACAAATTGAAATAGACAAAATAAATTACCTGGATGCATTATGGCACGGTTTCGCACTGCTGCAAGTCTCTCAATGCATTATCATAAGTTTCCATTTCCTTATGAATTTGATCTTGAATGCTATAATCAGTGTTCAGCCTTTCAATGCAATCCAAAAAGTCCCTTGTTGACTTCCCTATCTATTTTAAAAGTAAGGGAATATCTAAATGCATGATTTAAATAGTATGTTGCAGCGTGAAGATGTTGATTAAGTTGCCCTGTCCACCTATGATTAGTAATGTTCCATATAGGTATGTGATTTTTTTTTTCGCCTTCAAATTATCTCTAATGACCTCTTTTGCTGCCTTATCCATGGCCTCATAGAGATAACCCATAGCTGGTCCGTCTTCACGTCAACCAATCAAAGTACCTTCACCAAAGGTATAGTTATTCTCAACTTCACACATTAATCTCAGAATTCACTTCTGAATACAATATCTACAATTTCTCTAGGCTTTCTTTTGTATACACGAGGATATGCATTCCACTCGTATGATGAAAACATTTTTTTCATTGTAGCTTTATTCTTTACTAAACTTTGTTGTGTCAAAAAATTCGTAGCAAATCTAGTAATTGCACTACGAATCAACTCAGAACCACTAGTGTATTTTATCATTAGGCTCAAAACTCATGCATGATTATAAATAAATTTAACAATTTTTGGTTTATACAATGGGCCGCACACAAAATTCAAAAGAATGACCCAATTTTTTTTGCCAATTATTTACCTATTGTCTTATAATTTGCTTCGTTATCAATAATGAATTGCAAAATATTTTGAGGTTCAACCTCTACAAAAACCTGATAAAAAACTCTAAGCAATACATCTGATGTTTTGGGTGTATCAGATAAATCAATTGATTCCTTTGGAGCAATATACAAGAAAATTTATCAAGGTCTTTAACTTTCTATCTGTCTACCTATCTGCCATGATGCTGCACTCAGTCTGTAATGCCCTGAAATTTTAACCCAAATTTTGAGGATTTTCTTTTATAACAACGAAAACAAGTAATACTATAAGGTTAAACATTCCGGAACATTATAGTGGAGAGCAAGCCATCATATTTATTTCATTTCATTATCAATGAATAATAACATCAAAGTTTTAATGACATGTTCTAAAAATGAACTCAAGCTGTCCCGGGAACAGTAAATCCAAAATCTCGATCGAAGCCTCATCCCGCAGTCGCTCATAAACACTACTCTTCACTTGAAAAATGGTAAATTTATAGGAATTAGACTACAACTGTCTAAGTAGGAATTACTGTAATTTTTCTTGCAGGTATATCATGTGTCAAGTATGTGAGGTGGGTGTCGTGTGTAATTTTCAACATATACAAAGAAAAAGTAAAGATCTATGCCACGACAGTCAATAATTTATAAGAAGCTAACTAGCAAGTAATATCGTTAGCAAAATTTAAATATCACATAGACACAAATTTCATTGCATGCTGAAATTAAATATTCACATGTCACAAATAACTGTATATGTATAAAATTATAAATCTATCACTACCTACTCAGATGTGATATCTAAGATGATCTAATTCAAATGTTTATCTTTAATTATCCCACGGGTACACGCGGGCCAAATCATCCGTAACGGAAAAGAACATTCGGGGGTTTATTACTCATGAATGTTTTATTAACCCGAACGTTCTAACCGAAACTGTAAATCCTAAGAGAGCGGTCAGTGACCGAGAGAACCTCCCAAAGACACAAACCAAAACATGATGCATCCCTAACTTCTGCAGAAGAACAAAGAGCTACCACCTAAGACACATTGGTAGTCTGGGTCTCTCAACTCCGAGGACTCGGAACCAACGAATCATTTTCGCTCGAAACAGTTAAACATGTCCCCAGAGTTTTGTACCACCTACCCTCTCCAAGGTAAGCCCGAATCTGAGTGGGTTAATCTTTTATTTCTTTAAATTACCCAAAGTACAGGGGCATTTCCCCAAACTACTATCATAGTAGTAGGTCCCCAACCTTAGTTATTTTACCAAGGCATACACGTTCCGATTTTCTTTTCATATTGATTACACAAACCCACTCAGAGTGCTCCGATACCTTTAAACCAGTCAAGTACACAAGCCCCGATACCTTTAAACCAGTCAAGCACACAAGCTCCAGTACCTTTAAACCAGTCGGGCAACTTAATTATATTCTCATTTTCACGTGAATTCACATTATAATTTCAATGGTCCATGCATGACCCTCAACACACTGACTTGACCCTCATATGTCCACAACAAGTTACCGGATCATCATTCTTCATTATATATATATATATATTTCAATAGTAAATTGCCACAACCTACTAATAGGTTTTAGATGATATACAACTTAATAAGCATTGAGCATTAAAGCATCTGCTGCTTAACAGTCATAAGAGAATATGCAGCAGCTTAACAGGTAAGAACATCGCAGGCATGATCAATATTTCAAATTCAGATTTTGTGATAATGTAAACATAGAAACCAAATCAGCAATCAATAAATTAAGTATGGACCGATCAAAACATTACCATAGTTTGAGTATTTCAAATTCAGAACTTGCAGTAATCTAGGCATAGAAACTAATTAGAACATGGTATAGTCTGAGTATTCCAAATGCAGAGCTTGCAGCAAATTATACATCGAAACTAATTAGCAACGAATAACCACAATATGCCCCACAGGTAATCATTTCGAAGTAAATTTCCTTTTATTAGCAGAATTCAGTATGCAGAGGTATATATAAATATATATCTATATTTGAATATCGCAGACAAGCTATGCCAATGACTAATCCTTTTTTTTTCACAGCATAAAGTATAATATGATAACCTATGACTTTTCTGTCAGGAGCAGTCTGTATAAGTCACTATGTATAGAACGATGCCAGTTCAACCCCTAATATTAATAGCAACACTCACCCCTACCCTATCAGAACTGAGACAATACCATGACCGAACTTCCTTGTTAAGCATACAAATTAGTAATTAGTAGAGCTAACATTGCATCCAAAGCTAGAGCATGTAAAAGTCGAATCTACAAGGCATATAGTAACACAAACTGTTTCTGTTAGAGAAACTGATACAAAAAAAATAACCCACCAGACCTACAGAAATACAAATGAAGATACATGCTAGATTCCCTTCTCTTGCCGGCCCGGATTCAAATCCTTTTTTTTTCTATCCTTTGATTATTTCCAAAGACTTAGTACACCCGAATGTTACTGTTATATGGTCTTGCTCACAGGTACATTGAAACAGAAAAATGATATCAAACGAACTATGCAGTTATACCCAATTAAGGGGTTTCAACACAGATTACCACAGACTAAAACACACGATTAATCTAAACCTAGCATCGAGTTAACACACAGTGTCATCTATCGTATTATTGGCTTACACATAATATTTCAACATGGCAGGCATTAGCTCGATTGAATCCCTCTTTTAGGTATCCAAAATCCCCAACTCAATCGATTTGGGATTTTCGGCACCATACGCCCAAAATCCCCTTTTTCCGTTAGTGATTTTTGGCCACCGACACAACATGCTCGAACCATGACATACCAAACAAGGAAAACAACAGAAAATCCTACCTCTTTCGGCGTGATGGTGGCTGCCGCCGCAAGAGGAGAGGTCCCGGGCTTCGGTACCTCCATTGCCGAGTTCCCCTGCCGTCATGCGTTCTTCCTCAAGTCGTGCGACAGAGAGAGGAGGAAGGTAATGAGTGAGGGAGGAAGTTGGGGAAACAGAGAGAGCGTGAGAGGAAGAGGAGAGTGGGAGGAAGAGAGAGGAGCGTGCGTGCTTTTATAGGAGGGTGGCCTCCCGAAAAGGGAGGAGGTCGTTACTGTGAAAAGGGAGTCCTTGATCTCTACGCAGACCTGTCACCATGAGAGAGAGAGAGAGAGAGAGAGAGAGAGAGAGAGAGAGAGAGTGCGTCAGACCTCTGTGGCTGCGCCCTTCATTCTATTAATATGTTGAGTATAAAAAATACTAGGGTACAAAAATACCCCTTAACAACATGCTAATTTACATTATACATTGATTGGGTTTGGACCCGATCCAATATATAAATCGGGTCGGGTCCTGCATATACATAATGACGACTTCTTTTCAGCCTCCCTCAAGTTGTGCATGGTCCTGAACCATGAACAACTTGCCTTTCAGAAACCAAAATCTGTCCTTTGTCAACCCTTTAGTAAGAATGTCAGCAACTTGTTCTTCAGTCGACACATACATGGGCTGAATCTCTTTATCTTCAACCTTTTTTCTAATAAAATGTTGATCTATTTCAATATGCTTTGCTCGACTATGGTGGATGGGATTGAAGGACATGTTGCTGACACTTTGATTGTCACACAGTAGCAGTGACCGAGCAATCAGTTCTCCCATTTCTGTCAGGAGATGTCTTATCCGTGTAGCCTCAGCCGTGGCAACAACCATCGATCTGTATTTAGCCTCAGTGCTTGACCTAGCAACCACTTTTTGTTTTCTACTGCTCCAGGATACCAAGTTTGGTCCAATGAAGCTGCAATAACCGGATATTGATCGCCGTTCATCTGGATCACCCGCCCAATCAGCATCAACATAAATGACGATCTCATGGCCCCCGCCTGGATCTAATTCTCTTTTCTTGTATACCAGCCCATCACCAACTGTACCCTTTAGGTAACGAAGTATACGTTTGACTGCTTCCATATGTGACATACGAGGTTCATGCATAAACTGATTAACCGAGTATACTATATCAGGTCTAGTAAAAGTCAGGTATTGCAATATGCCAACTAAGCTGCGATACTTAGTGGGATCTCCATATATATCCCCTTCCTTTGAACTCAGTTTCTGATGGATGACACTTGGAGTTGTTAACGGCTTACAATCTGTCATGCCCGCTCTGCTGAGAATGTCCAACGTATATTTGTGTTGAGTTAGGGTGAGTGTATCACTTCTTTTATCAACTTCTACCCCAAGAAAATATCGCAGCTCTCCCAAATCTTTCATCTTAAATCTCTGATTTAATAACTTCTTCACCCGCTCAATGTGACTTTTACAGTTCCCTGTGATGATGATGTCATCTACATATATCAATAGAAGAGTAGTGACACCTTGTTCATTGTGAATAAATAATGAGTGATCTAGAAGGGACCGTGAGAAGCCATGCCTTTGTATCTCTAGAGAAAAGCTGTCAAACCAGGAACGAGAAGCTTGTTTCAAACCATAGAGTGCTCTCTTTAACTTGCATACATTTTTTGGCGTCTCGTTCTGCATATCCAGTGGGTTGTTCCATGTAGACCTCCTCTTTTAAATCCCCGTGCAGAAATGCATTTTTTACATCCAGCTGGCTCGATGTCCATCCATGTTTAATGGCTAGACTCAACACAATGCGAATGGTCCCCATTTTAACTACAGGACTAAAAGTTTCATCGAAGTCTTGTCCTTCCTCTTGTGTGAATCCCTTGGCTACAAGTCTAGCCTTGTACCTTTCGATGCTCCCATCTGGCTTATACTTTATTTTGTACACCCATTTTGACCTAACAACATTTCTGTTTAGTGGTCTAGGTACAATCTCCCATGTCCCACATTCATGTAAGGCCTCCATTTCTTTATTCATTGCTTTTACCCATCTTCTAGAGCTCGCAGCTTGATAGAACATGAGGGGCTCATCCTCTTTACTTATGGATGTCAAGAACAACTGAAAATCCACTGAAATTTTTTTATAACTTACGCACCTGTCAAGCGGATGTCGAATCCGTGAGGATCTTCTGATATCCATCATCTGTGAAGCGGGATCAGATGGGTCCGTACTTGTACAAGAAATGAATGAGGGCTCTTTCTCTCGCCGGGTGTACATAACACCCTTATACCTTGTTGGCTCCAAGTAATGTGTAACAGTCTCTTCCGTTTGAGTTTCATTGGTTGATTCCTCGTGTGTCTCCTTCTGACTGCAATTTGCTGGACAGTCTACTTTACCATTGGAAAAGAGTTCTGAATTTAACCATGGGTAATATACCTCAACGCTGGGGCTTGAGTTATCAGCATGAATGGTTGAATTAGCAGTCTGATCATCAAAATTCAATTCATCGAAAATAGGTAGAAGCAAGTCTCGGCTAACAGAAAAGTAGAGAAAACAAGTTCACGTGTTGGATCAATTTCACGTGATAGAACTCAGCAAACAGAAAGAGAAAACAACAGAGAATAATGTATTAAATCAGCAGAAAATAGTTTCAGAACCCACAAAACAGCAGAGAATAATGTATTGAATCAACAGAGAATAGTTTCAGAACCCACGAAATTGCAGAGAATAATGTATTGAATCAACAGAAAATAGTTTCAGAACCCACGAAACAACAGAGAATCTGTCACCGTGAAACAAAAAATAGTTTCAAAACCCACGAAACAGCAGTGAATCTGTCACCGTGAAACCGAGATCAAGCTTTTCAAGCAGAGAATCTGTCATCGTGAAACCAAGATCAAGCTTTTCACACCCAGATTTGGTTAGATCCACGCTCCTGTCGACTTTCACGTTGATGGGATGAAAACGAGACAGTTGTTCACTCCCAGACGTCACGCTGCTCTGATACCATGTGAAAAGGGAGTCCTTGATCTCTACGCAGACCTGTCATCGTGAGAGAGAGAAAGAGAAAGAGAGAGAGAGAGATTCCAGAGAAAGTGCGTCAGACCTCTGTGGCTGCGCCCTTCATTCTATTAATATGTTGAGTATAAAAAATACTAGGGTACAGAAATACCCCTTAACAACATGCTAATTTACATTATACATTGATTGGGTCTGGACCCGATCCAATATATAAATCGGGTCGGGTCCTATATATACATAATGACGACTTCTTTTTAGTTACCCCCCCCTCGCCATCGGCGGCTGCGCATCCCCCACCCCCATCTTTTGGCATGCGTCTAACAATTTTTTATCGGGCAGGCCCTGTAGCGGCCCTGCCCTCTTAACTTAATTTTTTTTCTTTAATGAACTCTTAACAAGGGGCGCGACCCCGGATCCAGACCCGAGACCCGGGATCCAGCCGCGGGTTTGGACCTGCGCCACCTTTGCGATGTGGGTCTGCAGGTTGGATCCAACTGTGGATCCAAATATATTTTATTGTTATATTATTTATTATTTTATTTTTCTAATACATGTGTATGATATTATATATATATGGACCTCCAATTGATATGGATCCTGGATCCAAAAATTTTCTCTTCATTACACGATTGAAACTATGGATCCAAATGATGTAATTTGGATCCAAACCTTCAGTAGATGAATATGGCTCCAAAATAAATTATTATGGATTCTAATTAGGGTTTTTCTTAAGACCCGTTTTAAAATTCATGGATCCCTACAATTCATCCAGGATCCAATATCAATTCTAACCCGGATATTGAGGATCCGAAATCAGAGGTCCAAACAAGAGATTGAAATTTACTGTTAGATATCCACATAATATATTTGTGATCCAATATCTACGATTCGAATAGAATATTAGGGATTTGACATTGAAGATCCAAACAGGATATCCGAGATCTAAATACAAATAAACAATAAAAATAACCTCGTACCAGCTTAACGACCTAAATTTCAAGTTTATTTATCTGATAAAATTCACGGGTATTACCAAGTCTCTCTCCATTACTGCCTCATTTCATCACAATGTACCTTAACTTCTTTCGCATTAGCATCTAAAATATTTCTTCTTAACGAATGATATGAAGGCATCTTGTATCCAGGCATACTGGTTATGACATCTGCCGTGGGGTTGTCATCAACCTCTTGCTCCTTAAAAGCAATCACATATACATGCATGCATTCCCATGCCTTACAATACAATATAAAACACATGCCACACATACTTATGTACACTATGTCACTACATAGGTTCCTTGAACCACCCACTCCTTTTTATGAGCATCAATGAGTGCATATGTGCATTTTATGCCTTATAGCACCACATAAACATGTTATATCATGCTTCATGCCATGAAAACGATCAATATCATGACCACATTAACATCATAGTCACATTACAATCTCGTGATAGCATATCATCTCACATCATGCTTCATTATTATGAGCACATTCAATATCGTGACAGCAAATACATCATGCTTAACATAAAAAACACATGACAACCTCCTGATAGTGTATCATTGTAAAAGTATCTCCAAACAAGATACTAAGATCAAGACCTTAATATTCTTGATAATAAACCCGGCACACATGCACAATAAGAACACTTTAGAACACTTGTGCACAAAAGCACAACTCACAAAAACTCACAAATGCACAAAGGCATAAAAAATATTGGAATCACTTTATTGAGCACTTGGGCTTTGACTCAAAGCCATGAGAAATACAAGAGGGGGAAGCCCCTATTTATAAGAGAGAAAAGGAGCAACATAGGGGGGCTCCCAAGAGAGTCGTTGGGAGCCCCCAACGGTCACATATGTGACCGTTGGAGGCTCCCCAACGACTCTTTGAGGAGCCTCCCTATGTGGCACAAAAAAAACAAAAAAAGCAAAAAAGAAAAAGGAAAAAAGAAAAAGCAAAAAGAAAAGGAAAAAGCTAAGTTACAAGCATATTCCAAAATGGAATATGCGTAAAACAGGAATTTACAGAAATACCTTTTTGGGTGAATAAGAATATATATATATATATATAAATTTATATAAATATATATATATATACATATATACATAGTATATATGTATATATATCTATATAGATATGAATATAAATATATATGAGATTACAAATATCGATACATAATTTAACATCCCCCCTCAAACTTAGGGCAAGATGACCGAGAGTTTGCCAAGGAGAAAGTTGAATCTTGGGGCACATAAGGCTTTGGTGAAAAAATCTGCCAACTGATATTCTGAAGTAACATAAGGTAGATCAATGACTCCTTTTAAGTAGGCTTCATGAACATAGTGACAGTCTATTTCAATGTGCTTCGTCCGCTCATGGAAAGTATGATTTTTGGCAATGTATATTGCACTCTTGTTATCACAACATAACTTAGTGGGCCCTTCAATAGTGATCCCCATGTCTTCAAGCAGCTGATGAATCCATACAATTTCCATGGTAGTAGTTGCCATGACACGATATTCAGCTTCAGTCGAAGATAGAGAAACTTGTTGTTGTTTCTTACATCTCCATGAAATTAAAGAATCACCTAAGAATACACAAAAACCAGTGGTGGAGTGACGGTTATTTAGGTCATCTCCCCAATCAGAGTCAGTATAAGCAATTAATTTTAACTCAGAAGAGGATGACAAAAAAACTCCCTTATTAAGAGTATGCTTTAGGTATCTTACAACACGTAAGACGACACTCATATGAATAGAAGTTGGTACATGCTGAAACTGACTTGCCGTATGCACTGCATGTGAGATATCTGGTCTGGTAATACTCAGATACATCAACGATTCTACAAGTTGTTTGTAAGGAGTAAGATCGGAGAGAAGAACACCATCATCAATCTTCATTTTAGCTCCTACTATAGCAGGAGTTTCACAAACTTTATCGTCTGTAATACCTGACATGTCAATAATCTCAGATGCAAGCTTAGTTTGAGACAAAAAATACCCTCTATGAGAGTATGCAACCTCAATACCCAAGAAATAAGTTAAAAAACCCAAGTCAGACATTTCAAACTTATCCTTTAAAATCGATTTTATGCTTTTAATCCCTTTAGAATCACTTCCGGTTATAAGCATGTCATCCACATATAGAAGTAGAATAACAATTCCTGCATTAGATTTTCTAACAAACAAAGCAGTATCAGTAAAACAGGATGAAAAACCATTTTCTAACATTACGGAGTTAAACCTATCATACCAAGCCTTGGGGGTTTGTTTCATACCATAAAGTGCCTTTCGAAGGCGAAACACTTTTCCTTTAGGAGACTCCATTCCAGGAGGAGCATCCATATACACTTCTTCGTTTAGATCTTCGTTCAAAAAAGCATTCTTAACATCCATTTGATAGATGTTCCATTTGTTGATTGAAATAACGGTTATAAGACATCGGACGATAACCATTCGAGCTACCGGGGCAAAGGTCTCTTCATAATCAATCCCATATTCTTGACTATATCCTTTTGCAACTAAACAGACCTTGTATCTCTCGAGGGACCCATCACTCTTAGTCTTAACCTTAAACACCCATCTACACCCTATTGCTTTCTTATCTTTAGGGAGGTCTTGAAATTCCCATGTCTTTGCTCTCTTTAGAGCTTCAAGTTCATTATCCATAGCGACTATCCATTCCGAACATTTTCGTGCTTCCTCGAAGTTTCTAGGTTCTATGTAAGAGTGAATGGCGCTTAGAGAGACTCTATATTTAGGTGAAAAAGACTCATATGAGATGAACCTAGAGGGGGATTTTCTCTGTCTTTCGGTCCTACGAAGGTTTTCCTCACTTTGAGGAGTAGTCCCACTAGCATCATCATATCTTTCGAGGGCACTTCTGAAAGTATTCCTATCTCTATGAGTGTAGGTTATGGGATCTCTATGCGGTTCCTCATTGACATGTTGATGAAACGTTGGGGGCACAAAATTGGTTTCATTATTACTTGAGTCATTTTGATTTGACTCATCATCACTAGTATCATCATCTTCAGTCAATAGATCAAACAAAAAAAAAATAGTCTATATTCTCGTCATTAAATTCAAATTTTTCGAAACCACTGATATTTTCCAAGAAGCTTACATTTCTGGAAACATATAGTTTATCATTTTTAATATCATGACAACGAAAACCTTTTTGAGTTTCGGAATAACCAAGAAAGGCACAAGGAATGGCCTTGGGGGAGAGTTTGTCATTTTTATCAGTAAGGACAAAACATTTACATCCAAAAACCCTTAACCTGCTATAATCAGGTTCTTTTTCGTATAATTTTTCAAATGGGGAAACCTTGTTCAAGTTTTTTGATGAGAGTCTATTTATGAGATAGACTGATGTAAGGGTTGCCTCAACCCAGAGTCTTTTCAGAATATTTTATGAAATGAGCAAAGTTCGTGTTGTTTCAATAATATGCCTATGTTTTCGTTCAGCCAACCCATTTTGTTGTGGGGTTTTAGGACAAGACTTTTGATAGAGAGTACCATGATTTTCAAGATAACTTTTGAATTCATTGGAAAGATATTCGCCACCCGAATCGGTTCTAAGAATTTTTAAACTTCCATTGAATTGAGAAAACTTCATGTTTATGTTTAAGAAAATATATCCAACTAAATCTAGTGTAATCATCCACAAAGATAACATAGTATGAGAAACCTCCTTTAGATATCACTGGAGCCGGACCCCATACATCGTAGTGAATAATTTCAAAAAATTTTGTTGTAAACATGGATCTTTGAGAAAAAGGAAGACTTCATTTTCCCAAGAATACATTCGTTACATACAAAATTTTCATTACAAAGATGCTTAATAAAAGGCAAATAAGAGATTTTAACAATGTTGGGATGACCCAATCTCTTATGCCATACATGAATATATTTGTTTTGAGCAACATTACAAAATTGATTCTTGGGAATTTTGAGAAAATCAACATAGTAGAGGTCTCCTCTCCTAGAGCCTTCCCCAATCAACTTCCCGGACTGGCGATCCTGTACCCAACATTTATCAGAAGAGAATTTTATATCGCAACCATAGTTCGAGAGTTGAGAAACCGAGAGTAAATTTAAGTTTAGTTTTGGTATAAGACGAATTTTTGGAATAAAGAAGTCTTGTTTTTCAAAATTGCCTATTCCTTTAATTTCAAGAGGTGTTCCATCCGCCGTTGAGACAAAAGATGGAAGAGAATTTTTAGAAAAATCAGAAAGAAAACAAGAACTTGGAGTCCTGTGAAATGAAGCACCGGAATCTAGGAGCCAAGATGTCTTACCAAGAGAGGAGGAGGATGACATAGCGGCTTCGGAAATGCCTCCTTTGAGAAGAGGTTGAAGAGCATTCACAATTTGTTGAAGGGAAAGAGACTCATTTGATGAAGAAGGTCGTTTCTCTGGTTGGGATGCCATAGCCGCGGCAAGAATTTTCTTTCATTTGGGGCAAATGGGTTTGATATGCCCGGGTTCTTTACAAAAATGACAAGTTAATTTGCTATAGTCTCTTTTGCCATATCGGTCATTTCCTCCTTGACCTTGATTTTCGAAATGAGGAGGTTTGTAGGCCTTCATATTATTCCCAGGTCTTGACACAACATTAACTGCTTCATAATCATTTTGAGAAGGTGCAACAAGGATGCTAGGATTATTTTTACTAATCTCTATACGGGTTTCCTCACCACTTAGCTTAGTGATAACATCTTCAATAGAGGGAGATGTGAAGGCGGATAAAAGAGAGGACCGAATTTGTTCAAATTCGGGTCTAAGACCATTTAGAAAATTGAAGAATCGATCTTCCTCTAGTTGTTTGTGTCTTAACTCGATTGCTTCTCTGCTCCATTTTGGTTCGAGCATAGCGAACTCATCCCAAATAGATGATAGTTCGGCAAAATATTCCCGAATAGACAAATCGCTTTGTTGAAGGGTCAATGCCTTCTTTTGGAGGTAATATTTGTGAGATAAGTCCTTAAAGTATACATTTTTTCAAGGTACAACCAAGCTTCAGAGGCCTTTTTAAACTTAATGATGTTGGCGTTGATCTTGGTTTCTACGGATGAAAAAATCCAAGACAAGATTTTGAAGTTCTTCATCTCCCACTCATCATGCCTTTTGGAATAATCTTCAAGGGCCTTTTGTCTATCTTCACCTTCAAGAATCTTAATATCCCCCTTTTCTATGATTGTAAGTTTGGGTTCGGGTTCCAATATCGAACCTTGAACGTACCCCCAAAGACCTTTCCCTTTGATATGGGCTTCCATATTGCCGGCCCAAACATGGTAGTTCGAACCACTAAGTTTAAAACCAAGGGAGAAGTGAGAGTCTTTTTCACCCATTAGAGAAGGAAGAGGATAGAAAATAACGCGTACCTCAAATGATTTTCAAACCTTTCTTGACAAAAGATGCTTCTAAAATATTGCCCGAAGGAGATGATTCACTTCAAAACTTCAATAACTTGAAGGCACATTTTCCGAGGCACTTCAAAAGTAAAGAGATGCACAATCCTCCTTCTTCAACGAGGCTCTGATACCATGTAAAAGTATCTCTAAACAAGATACTAAGATCAAGACCTTAATATTCTTGATAATAAACCCGGCACACATGCACAATAAGAACACTTTAGAACACTTGTGCACAAAAGCACAACTCACAAAAACTCACAAATGCACAAAGGCATAAAAAATATTGGAATCACTTTATTGAGCACTTGGGCTTTGACTCAAAGCCATGAGAAATACAAGAGGGGGAAGCCCCTATTTATAAGAGAGAAAAGGAGCAACATAGGGGGGCTCCCAAGAGAGTCGTTGGGAGCCCCCAACGGTCACATATGTGACCGTTGGAGGCTCCCCAACGACTCTTTGAGGAGCCTCCCTATGTGGCACAAAAAACAAAAAAAGCAAAAAAGAAAAAGGAAAAAAGAAAAAGCAAAAAGAAAAGGAAAAAACTAAGTTACAAGCATATTCCAAAATGGAATATGCGTAAAACAGGAATTTACAGAAATACCCTTTTGGGTGAATAAGAAAATATATATATATATATATATTTATTTATATAAATATATATATATATATATATATATATATATATATTTATATAAATATATATAGATATATATACATATATACATATATACATATATACATATATACATAATATATATGTATATATATCTATATAGATATGAATATAAATATATATGAGATTACAAATATCGATACATAATTTAACAATCATCTCATGCTTCAGATCATGGAAAACATGTAATATCATGACAACATATATTTAATCTAAAATTCTATGCACATTTTATAGTACACACATAGGTATTGAATCTGAAATTATGTGCTCATAATGATGGTACACATCACCTTACCACAAATTTGATTCTTGGTGCCCACAAGCATGGCACTTAATTCACATTCATAACTGAAATTAAATGCTTTATAAACATAGCACACACGTGTACTTTTAATCTGATTTTTGGTGCCCATAAGCATCACACTCAATTCGCATTCCTAATTGAAATTAAATGCTTCATAAACATAGCACACACATGTGCTTTGAATCTGATTTTTTATGCTCGTAAGCATGACACTCGATTCACATTCATAACTTAAATTAAATGCTTCATAAACATAGCACGCACATATGCTTTGAATCTGATTTTTGATGCCTATAAGCATGACACTCAATGCACATTTATAACTGAATTTTAATGTTCATAATCATGGCACAAGCATGTGCCTTAAATCTGGTTTTTTGTTGCTCATAAACATGACACTCAACGCACATTCATAACTGAATTTTAATGTTCATAATCATCGCACAAACATGTGCCTTAAATATGATTTTTGGTGCCCATAAGCATGGCACACAATATGTTCCTAAACTGAATTAAAGTGCATATAATTCTTCCACAAAAACCGATTTTTGGGTTTCTCAAAACACCTTTGTAAAACTGATTTTTATAGTCACTTTCAAAAATTCAGATTTTCATAACCATGATTTCGCATGCATATAAGATGCATGAAGACATGATTGAAACCCATGTATACATGTAGAACATTATTCCAACACTTATTAAGATTTCGGATTTGCATGTAATCACCTTAACCATGCATGTATAATTTAGATTTGGGAAAACCCCCAAATCCTACACATGTACATGATCTAATTCATGAAATTTAACTTTCCTACATTCATATAAAATTCAGTTTTGCATGAAAAAATAGTTAATCATGCATATAAAATTCAGATTTAGGAAAACCCCCAAATCTTACACATGTACATGATCTAATTCATGGAATTGAACATTCCTACATTCATAATTCAGTTTAGCATGAAAACATAATTAATCATGCATAAAAAATTCAGATTTCGGCAAACCCCAAAATCCTAAACATGTACATGATCTGATTCTTGGAATTGAACATTCCTACATTAAAATTTAGTTTTGCATGAAAACATAGTTAATCATGCATATAAAATTCAAATTTGGGAAAACACCCAAATCCTACATGATTTAATTCATGGAATTTAACATTCCTACATTCATATAAAATTCAATTTTGCATGAAAACATAATTAATCATGCATATAAAATTCAGATTTGGAAAAACCCTCAAATCCTACACGTGTACATGATCTAATTCATGGAATTTAACATTCCTACATTCATATAAAATTCAGTTGAGCATGAAAACATATTTAATCATGCATATAAAATCTAGATTTGGGAAACCCCCAAAATCCTACACATGTACATTATCTAATTCATGAAATTGAACATTCTAACATGGAATTAAAATTCAGATTTACATGAAATTCTAATTCTAATATGTAATTAACCTAGATTAGCATGCTTTGGAGCTCTACAACCATGCAAGGTTAGAGTATCCCCTACCTTTTGTTGAATTCTCACAAAAATCAAGAGAGAATTCCCGAAATTGTACAAGAGAGAGCCTCCAAAACCGTGGATGTGTGGGAGATAGAGAGACTCCAAAGTCGTGGATGTGTGGGAGATAAAGAAACTCCAAAAAAAAATCGTGGATGTGTGGGAGAGAGAGAGCCTCCAAAATCGAATTAGGTGAAGCTTCTTCTTCTTGGGCACACCTTCAATCCGGAATGATAGAGCTTCCTTCCTCAAATTCGACTATGGTGAAGCTCCTCCAAAACTTGGATATGGCAACTCCTTGGTGAAAAGGTAAAACACTTAGCGAGTGAGGCAAAACTCCACTCCAAAAATTGTGAATGGGAGAGAGAGCACAAGAGTTGTGAGCTATGTCACATAGGTGCGGGTGCGGATGTGGATGTGGCAATGCGGCACTTTAAAAAAACTTGGGTGCAAGGGTGCAGGGAGGATATATATATATATATATATAATTTTTAACAGTTTTAAGTTAACAGTACGTGTATTTGTGTGCATTTATGTATTTATATATATATATAATATAGATAAAAATGAACTTGATTAGGGTTAACTGAATGTACTTTTGGATAGAAATGGACCTTAGTGTGGTTGACTTCACCTAAAACAAAGGAAGCTGTGTCCAAGTATTGCACCCGCCTGGGTGCAGGTGCGATGCGGGTGCGGTGCCCTGTTAGAAGAGTCTGTGTAACAGGTTGTGAGTGAGATTTGATGTGAGATGAAGATGGAGGGCTTCTCTCTTCCGAGATGATTCTTGGTTCGCTTCTAAGTCGTCCTCCACTTCTCACTTCCTAAAATTTTAGAAGTGCCTCACTTCCTGCTCTAGCTTCCTCGACTGGCTACTCTGTTTATAATAAAGAATGAGTGTATTTTTCTATTCCTTTCCATGGGTGTTATATTGGATTTGAATAAGATTTTAGATCAATCTATATTGATTGAATTGTCTCTATTATGTTGTTGCTAGCAAATACCACTATTTTTTGTTTTGGATTTTCCAGACCATTCTTGCAGGAAATAGGCCTTGAAGATTTTGTTTTTGTCATATATTTAACTCTAAATTATGGCATGATGAATTTTGTTGAAGGTATGCTGTATCATCAATATGGCACCTGCAAGATACTTTATGTTTGTTTTTCCTATGTGCTTGTCTTTTGAATTCATTCATTGGATGCATCCATGAATCAACTGATGATGTGAGAGTAGCTGATTCACATTTCAACTGGTAACACTCTTACAAAATGTTCCTGCCAGCTGATGGCAACTGTGATTTCTTTGGGCAGCTACATTGGGATCAAACAGGTGGTATTTGGTGGCCAAGAATTCGAGGATTGGAAGGAAGGGCTCTCATCCGATGATTCTGGTTATAGCACTCACAAGATATAAGGTCCATAATGCGTTAAATTTTGCACTGGATGTGTTGCATTAAGCATGCCCATTACTTTCTATGGATAGTGCAATTGAGTAGTTGAAGGATGGATGAACAAGCAAGCGGAAGCACGATGACTGCTTCAATAGATTCAAGCCTGTAGACCTGGTTACTATTACGACGACTGCTTCAATAAATTCAAGCCTCTAGACCTGGTTACTTGTTTATTTTCTGACCATGGCAGAAGTGGCACTCTAGTCCTATGAAATTGCAGTCAATGGAGCACACTGCTAACCTGAGCAATTTTTCTTTGAATCACCACCATCTGTGCGCAATTTCCATAGTGCAGGTGGTCGAAAAGGAACTTTTGGAAGTGTACACTAGCATAGTCTTGAGAACCACCAATCGGTGCTTAATTTCTCTTGTACAAATTTATAATGTCATCTCTCTCTCTCTCATGCCGGTGTATACAGGAACAAATTAGAGAAGAATAACAAGACTCAGAGAAACAATGCCTAATCATGTTCTGCACATGTGAAGAGCTGGAACTCTTCATGAAATGACTTATTTCTTTCTGTTGATGCATTTGTTCCTCATCATGCGTTTTCATCTTCATTGATGCAAGCCTATACAGCTACACCAACTTTGTGCTAGATTGTTTACGGTCTGTATATGTCTGCATTTGGGGTGTTTTTTTTTTTTTGTAGACGGGAAAAACCTGGCGCAAGCCAGGGACTAGGTCCGGAACTGGTTGTCTTGCCAAATAACCCCTGCACCGCTGCCTGCCCTCAGGAGAGTACTGCCTGCATCAACTTGCACACATGTATATGTAAATGGCTAGTTTCAAGCTGGGGACGTGAGGTTAGTACAACTGTGATTGTATACTATCGCTCTATACATGAACACGTGCGATGCCGTTCCACACTAATCAATAGAATTTGTAGTTTGGTATGAAGAATTCGCTCGAGAGTTTGAGTTCATTATAGATTATTAGGGCCCGTTTGTTTCAAGGTTTGTGGGTTTGAGAAGCGTGCCCTTCTAAACTTTCATCCAGCGTGGATAAGTTGTGGGAAAAACCTTCCCCACGGGGGAATGATATGATTTGTGCAAAACGGCCCATGGTGCATGAGCTGGCTCCCAAGAAAGTTTATGGATTTGGAAAAATGAATGTCATCAGTTTCAGGAATCGGTGGCTACCGCTTCAGTTGAGTGCAAATAACAATGACAGGTCTCGCCTCCCCTCTGATTTTCGCAAGCTACCTACTCAAACACCATTCTGGCATTCTCTCTAAAAGCCACTGGCTCTGAAACCGAGCCTGATGGGTACCTTTTCTCCATTGCATTTACGTTGTGCTTGTTGAAAATTTTATATGGCCTTGGCATAACTTTTGATGAAATTCATGAATATTCAAATATTGACGTGATTATGTTCATAAACTGTTGTTAGGGTATTGCATGCAACTATAACTTATATAAGACCTTATCATTGTTTTATCAGTTTTGGTTGGGAAATGAACTCATTTAGACATTTGTATAAGTAGTGTCAATTTGGACATGGGGAGAAAACCACTTCTTCAGAACTGCTTTTGATGTCTCACAAATCAGGTTAGGAGTATAAGCTTGAATGAGTTAGGGTGATGTAGTGTATCTTATTCTTTTTCTGCAGTAGGGTCTCATGAAGATGAGGCCTTTAAGAGATAGACTTACTCACGGTGCCAGTGTGAAAAAATTATCCAAATACGTGACAGAGATTGTGAAGCATGCGATACACATGCTTACGTAGGCTTGACATTGTCTCTTTGTTAGTTGGGCAATTTGATATGGGTGGGGCAAGTAGCCCTATTGAGAGGCAATAGTTAATAATCACACTCGTTAGTAAACTTTGAGATAAGTATAGCTACGTGAACTTTAGTCTTAGACAATCAACATGTTCTATATTAGTAATGTATGTCTATATACTAGGTGAGCGAAACTTTTCTGATGCTTGTAATAGTAACTAGCGTGAGCGCATTATATTAAGTTCAGACCTTTAGTACGTCTTTCAATGTAGTACGAGTTAGTATATTAGTAAATATGCAAATAATGAGTCAAAGTTGTAATTTGCCAAATAAGTTTTTTTTTGTAAAATCTTGTTTTGGGAACATGCTTATAATTATTGTGTTTGTCAAATTTAGTTTTGGTATCCTTAAATTCTCTATAACTTTTATAGTCTTATTTTAATTAAAAATATTACTTAATGAGAGATGACCTTATCAATTAAGAAAGTATGGATGGAGGTTGATATCAACTGGGACTCTTTTTCTTAATAAAAGTGGAATCACTATACTGTATAAATAAAGGGTCTCACCCTAAGAAGGAGCAATGGAGAAATCATTTTAAGTACTTTTGTGCTATGTAGCCAAGAAGCAATCATATGTTTGCCCCATTCAGTGTGCTCATAAACCTATGGTGGACATAAAAGCTTGACCTCAATTTTATTTTGATGGTAGTTAAAGTTAAAGTAAGTTGATTTAGCCTTGTGTCTTATTTTTTCTTTCTTTTCAATCGACATATACCTAAGAGTCTTTCACTGATAAGATATACTTTATTTTTTCCTCTTTCTTGATGTTATTATTAATGTATGCATATTATTTATTAAAATTCATACTTGGATCTTATACATATATTTGGATCGAAGACTACCTGAAATCGGATAACACTTGATATAGTTAGCTCGCGAAAACTATAACCTTGCAACCGTATATCAGAATTAAATGATTTTTAATGTATTGTAAAACTTATTCAATTATCTAAATTCTATATTTTTAAGATAAATTTTTTTAATTATTTTATGTTCAAAATTACATGACAATCAAACAATTTTTGTTTTGGCAAATTCGGTTGCTTATTTAAATAAGTTTGATATTATTTCTAATCTTGGCTAAAATCATATTTTTTATTGTTGATTATAATTATAGGTTATTTATAATTGCAAGTATCTATTATTTAAAATTTGATCTATCTAGATAAACTTAGATATTTTAATTGATTATTTATTATTATATATACTAATTTAGAACATTGATTTAGTCATAGAGATTTTATTTGCAGATTTAAATTGATATCTCATATGGATCATATATAGAAGTGCATAGCTAATCTCATTATTATGATTATTTTAAATATAAAATAAATAAATAAATAACAGGAGGATATTATTTTTTATAAAACAAAGTAATGAAACTCCATACTTAAATGCAATCATATTACATATGTCATATTCAATTGATAATATTTCTTATAGTATTTGAATTTCATAAAGTTTATAGGTTATTTTTTATACGGAAAATGACTATATTGTATGACCAATTTGACCCAATTTTGTAAAAAACCCTATAATTTTTATATTATTTCGATATCCAAAATTGTAAATATCCATCATTAGGACCTTTTTACCCTTCATAACTACAAATTTAGGTCTTATTGTGATAAAATTGTGCCGCCCAATTGGCTTGGTCCAACTCTTTCTTAAATCCAAAATCATAGGTTTTTTAATGCGCAACTCACAAACTCGCATAAATTTATTTGTGAATTTTCAGCAAAACTGAAACCACAAAAACCATAAATATCTTACACTTTCGTACATACGTCAGTATTTCACATAAATATATTTGAAAAAGCCCACTTAAACTGAAACCACTAAAATTGCTTTTCGCATAAATATATTTGTGACAATCAAAAGGGTTTGTGGAAATCCTTTTATTTCGCAAATGAATTGGGTATTTGTGATTTTAGTAGTTTCAACAGTTATGCGAAATAATAGACTTTACAAAATAGTTAGATTTTTGCAAATGAGTAGGATTTTTGCAAATATATTTATGTAAAATAATGAATTATATGCAAAAAAGTATGATATATGTAATTTTAGTGGTTTTAGTTTAACTGGATATATGTTTAAGCAAATTTATGAAGTATTTGCAATTTGAGTGGTTTCATTTTTTAAAGTAGAGTTTCTCATATAACAAGCCAAATAATAGTGAATGTAAGCAAATAAGCATTCAAATCATTTAAACATTCAAATGATTTGAAAACATATAAACAATGACATTATATACAAATAATTTAAGAATGCTTTCAGTTTAAACATTCAAATCATTTAAACATTCAACAGTGCTTTCAGTTTAAACATTCAAATGACTTTATGTAAAAATTTATTCATAGAAACGATCATGCATATAATTTTATATTTTATTCATATTATTTTATGCATGATCAATAAAAAAAATCACATTAAAAATCCATTTTTATCGTTAGTTTTGAGAAATCGCTTTCAAATGGAAAATACAGAAAAATCGTATATTTCAAAGCTTGCCCTTCATTTTTCAGCGTTTTGTTTAGTTTAAGATTTTTCTAACTTGTAGTTTAATTAGATTAAGAGTAATTAATTAATTATAGTTAGTTTAGAAGTTTTACTTTCTGAAAAACACATTTTCTATAAGAGACCTTTTTTGAAATTTTCAAAAGCTATTCAGACTTTCATATATATCATGTAAACCTAATATTTTTAATATAAATAGTATGTTTTCAGCATGATCACATTTTTGCCTCTGAGAAAAATGCCCCCCTCCTCTGCTTCTCTCTCTCTCTCTCTTCTTACCGGTTCCTTCCCTGTTCTTTCTTTCTTCTTCTCTTCTTCTAAACCCTTTCATCGCCGGTATTTTCGTTCTTTATTCGTCGGGGAGGTGTTTGCAACTGAAGGAAAAGTCATATTTTTCTTCTCAACCCTTTCGTCGGAGGTAAGCCGAAAGGTAAATCTCTTCTCCCCCATCTCCCTAGTACTTAGGATCATTGCATGCATCATAGTTTATTTCCATCATCATCATCATCACATATAACATGATCTGATGTTTTGTTTTTTCATATTAGATTAATTCATATGCACCTTAAAAGTAGTTTCATTAAGTTTTGTTTCTTCTGTAGTGTTGAAATATTTTTTTATTACTCTAGATAGCGTAGATTGATTTTTTTGCAATATTGTTACAAATAACATAGAGTAAAAAGTAGTGAAGAGTTATTTTGTTTTTATTAAGTAAGGTAGGTCGTTTATTGATTTTTTTTTAGAATACGTGCTGTAGCATCGTATGCGTGAAACTGGGGTGAGTAAGCGACATGTATTTATTTTCTGAAAGGCACCATCAGCAGATCACGTTTTTTTTTAGTCTGTAGAAACCAGCAAACAAGTTACATAAAATATCTCTTATTTTCTGAAAGACTTTGTGCGTTACGCTGAAACGATTCCATTCTCTGTGTGTCTGATCAGACCGCACGCACCATCAACGTGATCACACTGATCGTGCTTGGTGTGACTCACCGTGATTCTCATAATCACGTTTTTTTATAGTTGATCAGGTTCACGACTTGCATGTTCTGTTTGACCATTACATCGTGTGAAGATTTGATCATGTGCAGTGTCTTGGTAAGTGCAGTTGCAAGTGCGCGATCCAGCGTGACTGAACCTGGTTAATTTGTTTTGACCTACATAGTTCATTCCCAGCAGTTACTTAATTAAGTAAATTTATTTTAAAATTTAGTTTCTAGTTAGTTTAAATTTTTTTTGTGTGTGTGTCTATTTCTTTCTGGTAATTAGTAGCTAGATTGCTTCTACGTTTGTGCAGGTAACCAGTTCGTTTAATGATTTAGCATTAGTCATTTTTGAGTAATTGTTTTTAGGTCAATTAGATTAGATCAGAATTTGTTTACTTGTTTCACAGTCATTCATTAGTTACTTTGTTTAACGTTTTCTTGATCATTAGTTAGTATAGATTTGTTTTAATTTGTTTTGTAGTTAGTTGGAGTCTTAAGCAATTACTTAATTGATTAACTAGTTCTAATAAGATCTTCTGTTTAGTTAAACATTTTTTTCTGTCCAAGATTAGCTAGTTTGTTAAAATAGTTGGTTATAATTCAAGTTAGTTTGTTATTAATTTGTTACACGTTAGTTTCTAATTTGTTGCATATTAGTTAGTGGTTTGTTAGAGTAGTTTCTTGATTTTGCTTAATTAAATTATTAGATTTTAGTAGTTTTTTTTTTGTAGTTTTGCTCATTTTTATCTTTTTATTCTTGCAGGAAAGCGTTTAGACGTGCGGTAAGCCCTCAAAAGTATTCTAAAAAAGGTTCACTCAAAAGGCCCCTCAGGGAGCCCTTAAAAAAGAAAAAAAAAACATAAGTTAATATTCAAGCAACAAAGAAGAGACTAAAAGCTTAAAGCACTGAAGACCTTTTCTTTTCTTTTTAGCTTAGGCTTTTATTTTATTTCAATTCAATTAATTTGGGGTTTGTAATAAGGCACTTTATTTTTATTTGTTTAAGCCCTCTGCAGGGGGCCATACTCTTTTTTATTTAGTTAATTAATTCTTTTATTTTTTAAGGCAATAAAGAGTAGTTTAGCTTTTCTGTAGAATACAAAGTATTTTTCCCGTTGTCTGAGATGCGAGCCAGTTTTTATTTATTTGGCGCCTGGCTTTCACATTGTTTTTACAGAAAATATTGTTTTAAAAATTATTTTCATAAAATTCATACCAAATTTTTGGTGTCGTTGTCGAAGAATGAAGATTAAAATATGAGTATTCACTTTATTGTCAGTGTGTGTTCTCGTTTACTTAGGTTGCTAGTTTTCTTTCTGTTTTTTACTTAAGATTGCTAGTTTCTTTCCTTGTTTAATTGTTTAGGATTGCTAGTTTCTTTCAATACTTAGAATCTAGAACCACGTGTTTGCAAACCCTAGATACCAACTTAATTTTCTTGCACGACCCACCTATTAGGCTTTCCCTAGGAGGTGACTGCACATGATTGGTACTGTGCTCTTAGTTTATTTTTGCAAAATATCTATTGGGTGCAAGTGTGTGGTGCCATGTTTATTGCTTTTTAGTTTTTTTGTTTTATTTACCTGCTTTGTTGTTTGCTATGGTTTGGCCACTTTGCACGTTAAATAGATAGAAAACCAGTTCCTTAGTACGGTTGCTGCACCGATCTACCTTCAGATGCATGCAAGGGCGACACTCGCTTGACCCCGAGCTTATGGAGACTTTAGAGGACCCCGAGTCCCTCATTAGGAGAGCCTGTAAACCTGACCCCATGACTGAGGATCAACAATTGACCCGTCCCCTCAAAAAGTACTTTATTCTCAATGTTTACACTCTCGTCTCCTGCATCACTAGACCTGATGTAGGAGTCAATCATTTTGAAATCAAGGCCAGTGTCATTCAAATGTTATCATTATTTTACGGCCTTAGCAACGAAGACCCTTATTATCATCTCGATGAGTTCCTCGAGATCTGCTCGACAGTGCAGATCAACAATTTTGAGAATGACCCGTTGAGGTTGACATTGTTTCCTTTCTCTCTGAAGGATAAAGCCAATAACTGGCTAAAGGCCTTAGATACACTTTAGATTACCACTTGGGAACACATGCAAAGAGAGTTCTTCAAGAAATACTTCCCGATTGGTAAGACAAACCAATATCGAAAAGCCATCACCAGCTTTTCACAAATTGAGGGAGAAATGTTTTATGAGACGTGGGAGAGGATGAAAGATCTTCTCCAAAAGTATCTCCACCACCAGGTGCCCCATTGGCAACTGGTGCAATATTTTTATGACGAGTTGATTGAGAAGAACCGTCAAATGGTTGATGCTGCTTGTGGGGGGCACTTTCATGCTGAAGAGTGATGATGAGGTGTGGACCCTCAGTGATAATTCGATGCACCATACTTCAGCCTCACGATCTGAGAGGGCTACACCTGCCCCTATTGAAGCCAAGAAGGCTTGTATCTTCGAATTAGGGACAAACCTTGAGTTGCATAACAAGGTCGACCTCTGACCCAGAAATTGGATCAGCTGTTGTCGAATCCCTCCCTAGCCATGCAGGTGTGTGCGCTGTATGCTAGCCCAACACACCATATTTTTTACTGTCTCGTAGCACTACAATACCCTGAGTTTGTCCAAGAGCAAGCTCAGATGGCGCAAGGTTTCACCAAGCCCACATCCAACTCATTTTTCAACACCTACAATCCGGGTTAGTGTAACCATCTTAATTTTTTATGGAGAAATCCACAATTCCAACCCCCCATCCCTTCCCAAAACCAACCCAGGCAATGCGGTTATGCGCCTGATTTTTAAAGATCTAGCTACCCCTTAGCCCAACCTTTCTATAGTCAGCCTCTGTCCCAGGAGTCTGTTTCTAGCCAGTCCTTCGAGGACAAGATGTTGTAGGCCTTCTCGGATCGCAAGGCGAATTTGAGTTCCCACACACACTTCATTGCAAAACTTGAGACGCAGATGAGATAGCTTGGTGAGGCGCTTAGCAGGCGAAGCGAGGGAGCGTTACCTAGCCAGCCGTTGGTTAACCCTAGGGGTAAGGAGCCGATACATGACCTGCATATGATAGATGCTCATCAAGAGGAGGCTCAAACAGTTATAATCCTTAGGAGCGGGAAGCAATATACAGCGAGAGGAGCTACAGAAGAAAGCGAGAGATCTAGTGAAAAGCAGTCAGTCCTTACTGTCATACCTCAGAAGAGTGAGAAGGCTTCTCTATCTGAGCCTTCCAAGTCCTATATTCTCAAAGCCCCATTTTCAGAGGTGTTAGAGAGACCGAAGTCGTTAGGCAAGCAGAGAGTGAGCATGCAAGAGATGCTTAAAATTTTCAAGCATATTCAGATAAACCTCCCCTTGCTAGATGTCATCCACCAAGTCCCTGCATACGCAAAGTTCTGGAAAGAGATTTGTACGTAAAAGAGGAAGTTGAGGTCCTATGTATCGAAGAAGATTTATCTGACTGAGCAGGTGAGTGCGGTGCTATAGCACCAAACCCTACTAAAACTCAAGGACCTAGGGACTCCTATTATTTTGTGTGTCATAGAAAACATCACTGTTGAGCGTGCCTTGCCCGACCTTGGGGCAAGTGTGAATATCTTGTCGGGTTTCTTTTATGACAAGTTCAGACTAAAGGAGATGAAGATGACACCTATGACTCTGCAGCTGGTAGACAGATTGATCAAGGTCTTGCGAGGAATTTTTGAAGATGTTTTGGTCAAAGTGAAAGACTTTTATTTCTCTGTTGACTTTATTATCTTGGATATAGAGGGAGTGGATGATATGAGGCAGACTCCATCATTTTAGGTAGCCCCTTCTTGGCCACTGCCAATGCGTGCATCAATTACCGCACAAGCGCAATGAACGTTTCATTTGGCAACAAAAAGATGAGGCTGAACATTTTTCATGTTGCGATGGGCTCTACAGGCGATGAGGCTTCTTTCGAGGTTGATCTCATTTAGGACTTCATATAAGCGAAGCACGTTTAGATGTTGAGTGATCCACCTCAGGAGGAGGAGGATGAATCTCTCGAGGGAGATTGCCCTTGGATTGATTGATAGACGGTTAGGTGAGCTGAATTGGACCTAGCACTTCGAACCACTCCTTGAGTTGGCAGAGAAGCCTGCCCGACCTTCCATTGAGAGCCAGCTCGAACTTGAGTTAAAACCCTTACCGGCTTCGCTTAAGTACGCCTTTTTGGGCAAGGATCAGACTCTCTCCATCATTATTTCCGAAGACTTGATTGACACTCAAGAGTGTCAGCTTCTGCAGGTCCTGCATAAGAAGGCGATTGGATGGTCGGTGGCTGATCTAATTAAAGGGATAGACCCATCCTTTTGCATGCATCAGATTATCATAGATGAGGGTGCCAAGCCCTCTAAAGAGATGCAAAGGAGGTTGAATCCCCACATGAAAGAGGTGGTGAAGAAGGAGGTAGTGAAATGGTTAGACGCAAAGATCATTTATCCAATCTTCGATAGTCAGTGGGTGAGCCCCACCCAGGTAGTCCCCAAGAAGTTTGGGCTCACAGTTATAGTTAATGAGAAAGGAAAAAACGTCCCCATGAGGACTACTACGGGGTGACGAGTATGCATTGATTATAGGAAGTTGAACAGTGCAACGCGGAAGGATCATTTCTCGTTGTTGTTCATCGACCAGATTTTGGAGAGACTCACATGTCAGCATTATTTCTGTTTCCTAGATAGTTATTTAGGATATAATCAGGTAGCCATGCACCTCGAGGACCCGAAGAAGACGACGTTCACCTGTCCTTATGACACCTTTGCATTTAGGAGAATGTCGTTTGAACTCTGCAATGCCCTGACAATATTTCAACGGTGCATAATGACGATCTTTTCTCACATGATGGATGACGTCCTTCAGATTTTTATGAATGACTTTTCAGTTTATGGCTCTTCATTTGACGATTGTCTCCAAAAGTTATCGAGAGTGCTAAAGCATTGTATAGAGACAAATCGTGTGTTTAGCTGGGAGAAGAGCCATTTTATGGTGTAACAGGAGATTGTTCTTGGACACATTGTGTTCGAGAAAGGGATCGAGGTTGATAAGGCAAAAGTGGAGTCTATTGCGAAATTATGTCCACCGACCTCAGTACAGCAAGTGCGATCATTCCTAGGGCATGCAGATTTCTATCGGCGGTTCATTAAGGATTTTAGTAAAATCTCGAGGCCATTACGTAACCTGTGTTACGACAATGAAGCCATACATGATACTTCAAGTACAAGGTTTTGATAATGAGCAAGTGGAATCAACTGCATTTCAGCTAAGGCTATGAAGAAATTGAAGAATTCAGTGAAGAATCTTTGAAGACTAGTGTGCAAATGTTTAATTCATTAAAAGTCTTAGATTCTTGTAAGAGCCTTACTTAGAGTGCATATTTAGGTTGCATTTCACCTTAAAAGTCTTTAGAAAAACTTTTCTAAAAAGAACCCTCATGAAAATCTTTTTAGAAAACTCTTTTCTTAAATTTTTATGTTTATTAGTCGACCAATAGACTTACCAGTCGACTAATCCTTTCGCGCCATATTTTCTAAAAAGTCATTTTTGTCAAATTAGTCGACCGAAGTTTTTATCAGTCGACTGGACAGAATGTCTGTTTTCTTAAAAATTAGCAGCAGTCGACTAATGGTTTTATCAGTCGACTGAACAGAACATGTGTTTTCTGAAAAATTTAGCAGCAGTCGACTAATGCTTTTTATCAGTCGACCGAACAGAATGTTTGTTTTTCAGAAGATTTTAGCAGCAGTCGACTAAAAGGTTTTTCAGTCTACTGGTGATATTATCAGTCGACTAACTTTTCTCAAGTCGACTAAGTTTCAAAAGTTCAGATTTTCAAACGGCTCGATTAACAGATTAGTCGACCGACGATAACTGTCAGTCTACTAATAACTAACTATTAGTCGACTAACTGATGTTTCAGTCAACTAATTTTATCGTTTTCCTGAAACTTCAAAAAAGATGTATCTTTTCATTTTTCAAACGTTTTGATCGTTCGAAATGGACAGTTTTGATACCCTTTCATACCCTCAACGTATGAAAAACTTTAACTATAAATATGAGTGCATTGTACACTAAAAAACAACAAGAATTCAATCGATTTGAATCATTTACTTATTATTTTTCACTCTTATTCATTCAAGTATTTGTTTTCTCACTCACGTGATATTTTCACTTCAGTTTTTCACTCAAATCACTTTGAGAGATAGTGAATTCGTGAGTAGAGTATTTGAACAACCTCAAAAGCCAATTGCATCTCATTTGCATTCAAAAGGAAGGCTCATAGGTTGTTTTGTAAGTTGTTACTTATTTTCTGTAAAAGAAGGTCTCCTTGGTGTAAAGGAGTTGTTTGCTTTCAGTAGGGTTGTTACTGAAAGTGGGACCAGCTATGGTTTGTGTGATCTTGTAGTTTACAAGGTTGATAGTGAAAATCTCAAGCGGGTTTTTCTTGGGGACTGGATGTAGGTCGGGTTAGACCGAACCAGGATAAAATCTTGTGTTCTTTGTGTGTTTGCTTTGAGATTTGCAAAATCATTCAATATTCCGCATGCAATTTTTTAAAAGCACTATTCACCCCCCTCTAGTGCTCGTTGCCTAGATCCTAGTGCACTTTCATTTGGTATCAGAGCACATGTTTGCTATTACTTTGATTTGACCATCATCTAGCATGGCAAATACAACATCTCAGCACAAAGAAGGAAGCTCCTCTGTTCGTCCTCCTCTCTTCGACGGAACAAACTATGGATACTGGAAAGTAAGAATGACAATATTCTTGCAATTCATGGATCTCGATATCTGGAGAGTTATTTCAGAAAAGTACCAAACTCCATCAACTGATTTCAGCCGATAGACCGATGATGAAAAGAAGACTGCTTCACTGAATCCCAAAGCCATGAATGCATTATATTGTGGCGTTGACAAGGTAGAATTCAATGGCATCTCTCAATGCTCTACAACAAATGAAATTTGACATACTCTTCTAGTAACTCACGAAGGTACGTCAAAGGTAAATGAATCTAAAATTGCTTCTTTAGTTCATAAATTTGAATTATTCAAAATGAAGCAAAATGAATCTATATCGGACATGGTAACTAGAATGACCGATATAACTAACACTTTGAAATCTCTTGGAAAAGAATATTCACAAGTGGATTTAGTGAGAAATATTCTAAGGTGTTTAACTTCTGAATGGGAGATAAAAACCACTGCTATTGAAGAAGCAAATGATCTCAATTCTCTCACTCTTGAAAACTTAGTTGGTAACCTAATGGCATATGAGGTCCAACTTCAAGATAGACAAGAAGAAGAGCCTAAGAAGAAATCTCTTGCTTTTAAGGCTACTTCTGACTCAGAAAATTCAGAAGAAGAAGGAGATGAAGATGAAGATATTGCCCTCATCACAAGGCAATTCAGAAGATTCATCAAAAAAGGAAGATTTCAAAGAAAGGCAAAGAAAGCAGATTCTTCCATTCCCAATGAAGTAAAGTGCTTTAACTGCAAAAAGGCAGGACATATCAAGAAAGATTGTCCTCTTCTCAAAATCAAGCCCAAGGACCAATTCAAGAAGAAAAAGGCATTTCAAGCATGTTGGGATGATAGTGACTCCTCTTCCGATGAAGAATCAAATGAAGAAGTCGCCAACATGTGTTTTGTAGCACAAGAAGATTTGGTAAGTCAATTTGACTATGATGAGTTATTTGAAGCATTTAATGATTTATATGCTAAATTTAAGAGTCTTAGTTTTAAAAATAAAGAGTTAAAAACTGAAAATTTAACTCTTGACTCTCAAAATAAAGTGTTACTTCAAGAAATAGAAGATCTCAAGAAGGAAAATTCTTGCCAAGCACTTGAGATAAAAGAAATTGGAGTTAGAACCAATCTCTTACAAAAAGAAATATCTAGTCTTAAAGAAAAGTCAAATGATCTTCTTTCTATAGTGACCAAATTCATAAATGGTCAAGAGAATCTAGAAAAACTTCTTGGTTCTCAAAGATGCTCGGTTAATAAAACCGGATTGGGATATAGCTTCTTTGATACTCAAAATAGACCAAACTATGTGGTGAAAAATCAAAGACATTATTCTCAACCTTTTGTTCATAGAACTAAACTTTCTAGTTCTAATAGAAATGCATCTAGATATGATTATTCTAGACATGTTTATTCTAAATCCTTTTATAGAAAGAATATTTATTATCAAAGGAAACCAAAATCCAAATGGATATGGGTTCCTAAGACTAACTCTCATGGACCCAAAAATAGAAAGGGGTCAAATGCTCTGTTTTCTGATTTTGTTGTAGGTACACAACATAAGGAGCAAATGGATATTGGACAACGGCTGTTCCAAACATATGACTGGAAGACCGGAGTTATTTTTCACCCTCCAAAATAAGGATGGAGGAACCGTCACCTTTGGTGACAATAACAAGGGAAAAGTGATAGGTATTGGTAATATTGGTAATCCAAAATTTTCCTTGATAGAAAATGTTCTTTTAGTAGATGGTTTAATGCATAATTTAATATCTATTAGTCAATTATGTGATAAAGGTTTTCATGTTTCTTTTGAAAATGATTTATGCTTAATTTCTGATTTTCAATCTAAAAATATCATTTTTAAAGGTAAAAGAAGAAACAATGTGTATGAACTATATCTAGATGAATTACCCTCTTTTAATGAAAAATGTCTTATTGTTTCAAATGAAATTCAATGGTTATGGCATAAGAGACTTGGACATGTTAACTTTAAAATTATTTCAAAGTTATCCAAGAATGATCTTGTAAGAGGCCTACCTAGAATACCATATAAAAAGGATCACTTATGTGATGCTTGTCAAAGGGGTAAACAAATCAAGAGTTCTTTTAAAGCAAAAGATATAGTTTCAACAAAACGTCCTCTTGAACTTTTACATTTAGATCTATTTGGACCATCTAGAATTCAAAGTTTGAATGGTAACAAATATGCTTTTGTTATAGTAGATAATTATTCTCGGTTTACATGGGTGATTTTTCTAAAAAGCAAAAGTGATGCTTTTTCAGATTTTTCTAAACTTTGTAGAAGAATTACAAATGAAAAATCTACATCTATTATTAAAATCCGTAGTGATCATGGTGGTGAATTTGAAAATGAATCTTTTCTAAAGTTTTGTGATTTACATGGTATATCTCACAACTTTGCTTTTCCTAGAGCGGCTCCACAAAATGGAGTTGTTGAAAGAAAGAATAGAACTTTGCAAGAATGTGCTAGAACCATGCTTCAAGATAAAAATTTACCAAAATACTTTTGGGCTGAAGCAATTAATACAACATGTTATGTCTTAAATCGTGTTCTTATTCGACCAATTTTACATAAAACATGTTTTGAATTGTATTATGATCGTATACCAAAGATCTCATATTTCAAAATTTTTGGTAGTAAATGTTTCTTGTTAAATACCAAAGATAATCTTGATAAGTTTGATTCAAAATCAGATGAATCAATATTTCTTGGATATTCTTCTAGAAGTAAAGCTTATCGTATTTTCAATAAAAGAACATCTTGTATTGAAGAATCTGTACATGTTGCATTTAATGAGAATTGTGAGCATATTATACCTCTAAGCGAAGGAGAAGAAGTAATACTTCAAGAAGAACCCTTGATAGAGAGTACTTCTCAAGAAAATATTTCTCTTCAACCGGTTTGGAAAGAAGTTCCTAATCATCCACATGAACAAGTTATTGGTGAAATTAAGAGTGGTGTCCAAACTAGAAGGCAGTTAGAAAAATATATTGCAAATGTTGCTTTCATATCTAAATTAGAACCAAAGAATATCAATGAGGCTTGTGTTGATGAATTTTGGCTTTTGGCCATGTCTGAAGAACTTAACCAATTTACTAGGAATGATGTTTGGGATCTAGTTGATAGACCAAAGGATCATTCGGTAATTGGAACAAGATGAGTCTTCCGAAATAAGCTGGATGAAAATGGTGAAGTCATTCGTAACAAAGCAAGGCTAGTAGCACAAGGCTATAATCAAGAAGAAGGCATAGATTTTGATGAAACCTATGCACCAGTGGCTCGATTAGAGTCAATTCGAATGATGCTTGCTTTTGCTAGTTACATGAACTTCAAGTTATATCAAATTGATGTTAAGAGTGCATTCTTAAATGGATACATCAATGAAGAAGTTTATGTAGAGCAACCTCCAGGCTTTGAAAATGAGAAATATCCAGAAAAAGTCTACAAATTGAAAAGAGCTTTGTATGGACTCAAACAAGCACCAAGAGCATGGTATGAAAGACTACGAAATTTTCTAGAACAATCTGATTTTTCCATTGGTCGGGTAGACTCCATTTTATTTATTAAAAATCTTAATTCAGATATTCTTATTGTGCAAATTTATGTTGATGACATAATATTTGGTTCTACTAATGATTCTATATGTAAAGAATTTGCTAAAGCTATGCAGGAAGAGTTTGAAATGAGTTTGATGGGCGAATTAAACTACTTCCTTGGACTTCAAATAAAACAAACTGAAGAAGGAATCTTCATCAATCAGGCTAAGTATGCAAAAGAACTTCTCAAGAGATTTGGGATGGACTCATCAAAATCAAGAAGGAATCCTATGAGTACAACTACTTCTCTTGATAAAGATGAAAATAGTAAAAGTGTAGATACTAAGCTCTACAGAGGTATGATCGGATCTCTATTATACTTAACTGCTAGTCGACCTGATATTATGTTTAGTGTTTGTATGTGTGCAAGATTTCAAGCTAATCCAAAGGAATCTCATTTAACTGCAGTAAAACAAATTCTTCGTTATTTGAAAGATACTTCAGATTTCGGATTGTTTTACTCAAAATTATCTTCCTTTGATTTAGTTTCATATAGTGATGCAGATTTTGCAGGAAGTAAATCTGATCGCAAGAGTACTAGTGGAACTTGTCATTTCTTAGGAAATTCCTTAGTCTCTTGGTTTAGTAAAAAGCAAATTTCAGTATCACTCTCAACAACTGAAGCAGAATATATAGCGGCTAGTTTAGCATGTTCACAAGTACTATGGATGAAACAAACCTTAAAAGATTTTGGTTTGAATTACTCCACAACAACTATTTATTGTGATAACACTAGTGCTATAAATCTTTCGAAAAATCCTATTCAGCACTCAAGAACTAAGCATATTGAAGTTAGACATCATTTTTTAAGAGATCATGTGTTAAAAGAAGATATTTCGTTAAATTTTATTTCCACTAAAGAACAGCATGCCGATATCTTCACTAAACCTCTTAAAAATGAAGATTTTATGAGAATTAGGAGAGAACTAGGTATTTGCTCATTTTTGGATTTATAAAAATGCTGATTTTTGACCAAATCTCAAAATCGCATTATATTAGTCGACCGATAAAATTCTAGTCGACTGGTGTTTTAAATTTTGGAATGTATCGCACCATATTAGTCGACCGATATATTTCTAGTCGACTGATGATATTTTTAATGAGTCGCACATTCTTAGTCGACCGATAAAGATTTAGTCGACTAAAATTTTTTAAATTTTTAAATGAAGGGACCCGATACCCCTTGGATTTTTAAAACACCCATTCTTTTTAAAATAAAGCATCGTTTCACTTCATTTTCGTATCTTTTCGTTTTTCTTAAAAACGAAACCCTTAAAAAAAACGAAAACCCCTTTTGGTCTCTTTCCTCTCTCTCTTCCGAAAAACCCTCACAGTGCCATTCGATCCCATTTTCGCCGGGATTTTCTTGCCGTGACAGGGAAACACTGAAATCTTCTGGCCGTGATCTTAAAACGTCGGAATCCTCTTGTAGTAACTAGCGCATCTTCAAAACACGCCGGAACCCTCTTGTGTGACAGTGCATTGCCGGAATTCCCTTGTGGCCGACTTCTCACTCGCCGTCAGCCATTGTATCCTCCTCTAGTTCTGTTTCACATCGTCGGACAACGTTCTACTTCTGTCGGAAATCATTTGGAAGCCGTCATTGTTTTTGGTAACTCTATTTTTTTTTAACCATGCCTCGTACGAAGTCTGCATCTGCAAAATGTTTAGGTTCTCCTCCTCCTACACCTACTTCAAGACATGGTTTTTCACTAAGATTACTTCGCAATCCTCTTCTTTATGATACTTTTGGATCAATTTCTGCACTACCTATTTTACCAGGCCGAAATGTTCTATTTCACTTGTTTTCTCGTTACAAAATAAGAGAATTATTTTCTGGTATTTCACATCTTTTTGATGCTTGTGCAGATACCCTTCACTATCATTTTCTTATTCACTTGTTTTACACGAATTTACAAATGGATCATGAAACTGGAGTTTTGTCCTCTCTTGTTCGTGATGTTGAAATCGAGTTTGATTCGAAATTACTTGGAGAAATTCTTGAAATTCCACCTTCAGACACTCTTTTCAACACTATTGAATTGAATGATGAAAGAGTTTTTGAACAAATTCTTCTTCCAGGAGCACCTCACTGCCCTCCTTTCAAAAATACTAATCTTCAAACTCGTGCACGCATTGCTGGACGAATCCTTGCCCACAATGTTCTACCCAAAACTAGTTCTTTTGATTATTTTTCCACATATCTATCTACGGCTCTTTATGTTTTATTTGAAAATATTTCTGTCAACTGGGCCAATGTGTATTTTACAAATTTGTGGAAACAAAAACCATTTCTTCCTTATGGTTGTCTTTTAACCCGTATTTTTAGACATTTCAAAGTTCCTTTAACAAATGAAAAATACATTGAGCAAAAAGAGTTCTTTGATCAAACAATTTTTAAAAGAATGAAAATTAAATATCTGCCTCCTTTAAATGTTGATCAAACTGAACCATCTGATCCTAATGAACCATCAATTTCTGAACCTTCACCTTCTGCAACACCTTCATCTCATGCAAAAAGAAAGAAATTTTCGACAAGTCAAGACCATGATGAAGTTATGCAGAGACTGGAAGCTTTAGAGCTGCATCAACATACTTTTCGTGAAGATGTGACTCAGCAACTATCTTCGATTCAGAAAGAGATTACTTCAATCAAGGATTTGTTCAACTCACTTTTCTAATCTTTGTTGTCTGAACTTTCATACTTTATGAGTTGTAATATTTTAAACTTGTATCTTTATTTTGCTTATGCTATTTCTGCCCTTACTCTTTTTTATTCTGACAAAGGGGGAGAAAAAGATGATAGCAATTACATTGCAGGAGATCTTGCATGAGAAATGCAAAATTAAGAGAAAAAGAAAGGTTTGAATGAATGTATTTCTAAATGCATGAAGAAATGATGAATGGAAATGCAAACCAATCAATATGTGATATATGTGCTTTAAATGTGCTAACTTTTAATGTTTTGCAGCATATTGATAGGGGGAGTAAAATCTCCATCTATGCATCTAAATGCTTCATTTTTTATTAAGTTTGTCATCATCAAAAAGGGGGAGATTGTTACGACAATGAAGCCATACATGATACTTCAAGTACAAGGTTTTGATGATGAGCAAGTGGAATCAACTGCATTTCAACTAAGGCTATGAAGAAATTGAAGAATTCAGTGAAGAATCTTTAAAGACTAGTGTGCAAATGTTTAATTCATTAAAAGTCTTAGATTCTTGTAAGAGCCTTACTTAGAGTGCATATTTAGGTTGCATTTCACCTTAAAAGTCTTTAGAAAAACTTTTCTAAAAAGAACCCTCATGAAAATCTTTTTAGAAAACTCTTTTCTTAAATTTTTATGTTTATTAGTCGACCAATAGACTTACCAGTCGACTAATCCTTTCGCGCCATATTTTCTAAAAAGTCATTTTTGTCAAATTAGTCGACCGAAGTTTTTATCAGTCGACTGGACAGAATGTCTGTTTTCTGAAAAATTAGCAGCAGTCGACTAATGCTTTTTATCAGTCGACCGAACAGAATGTTTGTTTTTCAGAAGATTTTAGCAGCAGTCGACTAAAAGGTTTTTCAGTCTACTAATGATATTATCAGTCGACTAACTTTTCTCAAGTCGACTAAGTTTCAAAAGTTCAGATTTTCAAACGGCTCGATTAACAGATCAGTCGACCGACGATAACTGTCAGTCTAGTAATAACTAACTATTACTTGACTAACTGATGTTTCAGTCGACTAATTTTGCCGTTTTCCTGAAACTTCAAAAAAGGCATATCTTTTCATTTTTCAAACGCTTTGATCATTCGAAATGGACAATTTTGATACCCTTTCATACCCTCAACGTATGGAAAACTTTAACTATAAATATGAGTGCATTGTACACTAAAAAACAACAAGAATTCAATCGATTTGAATCATTTACTTATTGCTTTTCACTCCTATTCATTCAAGTATTTGTTTTCTCACTCACGTGATATTTTCACTTCAGTTTTTCACTTAAATCACTTTGAGAGATAGTGAATTCGTGAGTAGAGTATTTCAACAACCTCAAAAACCAATTGCATCTCATTTGCATTCAAAAGGAAGGCTCATAGGTTGTTTTGTAAGTTGTTACTTATTTTCTGTAAAAAGAAGGACTCCTTGGTGTAAAGGAGTTGTTTGCTTTCAGTAGGGTTGTTACTGAAAGTGAGACCAGTTATGGTCTGTGTGATCTTGTAGTTTACAAGGTTGATAGTGAAAATCTCAAGCGGGTTTTGCTTGAGGACTGGATGTATGTCGGGTTAGACCGAACCAGGATAAAATCTTGTGTTCTTTGTGTGTTTGCTTTGAGATTTGCAAAATCATTCAATATTCCGCAGGCAATTTTTTAAAAGCACTATTCACCCCCCTCTAGTGCTCGTTGCCTAGATCCTAGTGCACTTTCAACCTGTTGTCGAAAGACCAACCATTTGTTTTTTATGATGCCTGACTGAAGGCATTTTTATCTTTGAAAGAGGCCCTGACCACAACTATCATCCTACGTTCTCCAGATTGGTTAGTGTCGTTCGAGATCATGTGTGACACTTTCGATTATGCGGTTGGAGCCATTCTTGGCCAGAAGATCGAACAAAAGTCTCATGTCATTTATTACGCTAGCAGGACCCTCTCCGATGCTCAGATAAATTATACGACCATTGAGAAGGAACTGCTAGCTGTAGTATTTGCCCTTGAAAATTTTCGTTCGTATTTATTGAGCTCCAAGGTCATCTTACGGTATTTGATGAGTAAAAAGAATGATAAGTTGTGCCTCATATGTTGAATTCTTCTGCTATAAGAATTTGATATCGAGATTCGAGATAAGAGTGAATGCGAGAATCTTGTAGCAGATCATCTGTCCAGACTGACTGTGGAGACATCCACTGATCAATGACAGATTGATGATTCCTTCCCGGATGAGCAGCTTCTTTATGTCAAGTGTTTGCCCTGGTTCACGCATATCATCAACTTCTTTGTGACCAGTGAGTTCCCTGCATATTGGAACAAAAATGAGAGAGATCACTTCTTATCGCAAGTGAAACATTATTTTTGAAAAGATCCTGAGTTGTTTCAATTATGCCCGAATAAGATGATTCGGATGTGCATCCCCGAGGAGGAGTATGATTTCATTCTTTCTTTCTGTCATTTCCTGGCCTGTGGAGGCCACTTTTCTAGCCGAAAAACTGCTGCGAAGGTCCTCCAGTCTAGATTTTGGTGGTTGACACTTCATAAAGATGCTCATGATTTTTGTCAAAGATGCGTACGCTGTCAGCAGACCGGGCGTATTTTCAAGCGCAATATGATGCCCCCTTCTTCCCATTCTTGTCATTGAGATTTTTTATATTTGAGGCTAGGGATGGCAGTGGGGCGGGGCGGGGCGGGGGACAAGGTTTCCACCCCCGCCCCGCCTCAAAATTTTATCCTCCACCCCCGCCCCGCCTCCGCGGCGGGGATGGATTTTATCCTCCACCCCCGCCTTCATCCCCGTTTCATGTCCTCCACCCCCGCCCCGTCCCCGTCCCCGTCCCCGTCCCCGCCCCCGCCCCGTCCCCGTCCCGACCCCGCCCCCGTCCCCGACCCCGCGGGATGAGCGTGCTCGTCACCGGCGCCGCTGGCTTTGTCGGCACCCACGTCTCGCTCGCCCTCCGGAAGCGCGGTGACGGTGTCGTCGGCCTCGACAACTTCAACGACTACTACGACCCCTCGCTCAAGAAGGCCCGCCGTCGAATCCTCGGCGACCACGGCGTCTTCGTCATCGCCGGCGACATCAACGACGCCCGGCTCCTGGCCAAGCTCTTCGACCTCGTCGCCTTCACCCACGTGATGCACCTCGCCGCCCAGGCCGGAGTCCGGTACGCTATCGAGAACCCGGCGTCCTACGTGCACAGTAACGTCGCCCGGCTCCAGGGTTAGGAAATTAGGGAAGGGAGTTAGGGTTAGTAAACAGTTCATCTGAGTTGGGGGCGGGGATGGGGCGGGGCCGGGACGGGGATGGGCCGGGGGCGGGGCGGGGATGGGCCGGGGCGGGGCCGGGGCGGGGATGGGGCGGGGCGGGGCGGGGGAACGTGCCAGTCCATCCCCGCCTCCACCCCCGGACGGGGATGGATTTTAACCTTCATCCCCGCCTCCATCCCCGTTTCATACCCTTCATCCCCGGTCCAAACGGGGCGAGGCGGGGCAGGGCCCCGCTTTCCCCCGGTCCACTGCCATCCCTATTTGAGGCATCGATTTCATGGGTCTCTTCCCATCATCGTTTGGTTTTGTTTACATTTTAGTGGTGGTCAATTATGTTTTTAAATGGGTCGAGGTCGTGGCCACACAAACCAATGATCATAAAGAGGTGCTTCGATTTATCAAGCACAATATCTTTAGTCGGTTCAGTGTTCCGAGAGCGATGATTAATGATGGAGGTACGTACTTCTGGAATGTGCAGGTTGCTTCCTTACTCAGAAAGTATTCTGTACACCATCGGATTGTCACACCATACCATCCACAAACGAGTGACCAGGTCGAGGTCTCCAACAGAGAGATCAAGCAGATTCTTGAAAAAACAGTTCGACCAGACCGAAAGTATTGGTCTCAGTGTCTTGATGATGCCTTATGGGCATATAAGACTGCTTTCAAGAATCCGATTGGCATGTCTCTATACCGATTGGTTTTTAGGAAGCCATGTCATCTCCCTATTGAGTTGGAGCATAAGGCATACTGAGCGATTAAGAAGTTCAATTTTGATATGGCCCAAGCTGGCACAGAGCGCAAACTGCAGATGAGTGAGCTTGAAGAGTTGCGAAATGAAGCTTACGAGAGTGCCAATATCTACAAGGCTCGAACGAAACATTTTCCTGACCTCACAATATCCTCAACTGTAGATCAACATTTAATTATTTTTTATTTTTTTTATGTATTCAAAGACAACTCATTGATTTGTATATAATGTCATTTGAATGTTTCTATAAATAAATTTTTATATTGAATGTCATTGATTTATATATAATGTCATTGATTGAATATTTTTATGAACAAACTTTTATATAAAGTCATTTGAATATCATTAAATGATTTGAATATTTAAACTAAAGGCACTATTGAATGTTTAAATTGAAAGCAGTGTTAAATGATTTGTATATAATGTCATTGTTTATATGTTTAGTTTTCAAATGATTTGAATGTCTATTTACTTAGATTCGTTATTATTTGGATTGTTATATAAAAAACTCTACTTAAAAAACTGAAACCACCAAAATTCGCTTAAACATATGTTCACTTAAATTGCAACCACTAAAATTGCATATATCATACTTTTTCACATATAATTCACAAATTCGCAGAAACATATTTGCAAAAATCTTGTTTCGCATAATGGCTGAAACAACTAAAATCACAAATACCCAATTCATTTTTGAAACAAAAAGATTTTCGCAAACCAATAAGATTGTCACAAATATATATGCAAATTCATGAATTTATGCAAAAATACAATTTTAGTGATTTTTATTTAATTAGAGTTTTGCAAATATAATTATACAAAATATTGACATATATGCAAAAGCGTAGAATATTTGTGATTTTGATGTACAGTTTCACCGAAAATTCACAAATAAATTTATGCAAGTTTGTGAAGACCGTATAAAAAATATGTGATTCTAGATTTAAGTAAAAGTTGAACCTAACTGACGACGAATACAATTTTATCATAATAAGGCCTCAATTAGCAATTGAGGAAGGTAGAAGGATTCTAACGAAGTCGGATATTTGTGATTTTAGACATCAAAAGAATATAAGAAATTATAGGGTTTTTAAGGAATCGGGTCAAATTAATTGTATAGTGTAGTCATTTTCTGAATATTTATTCTTGAACAAGGGCACTACAAAGATACCCAAATGGTCTTCAAAATCTCACAAATTAAAACATGATTAAGCTAAATTCAAGTTCATGAAAACAGACTTATGAGTCAAGAACGAAAGATAAGATCATAAGAGCCAGGAAACAGATCAGGTCATGCTGAAAATGAGCGTTTTTGCTCATGCGGACATCATGGCCGTCTGTTTGCATTTTGGATGAATGCCACGTGGTTTTGTTCACTTTTGAGCTTTTTAAAATGCAAATCGGATGGCCACGGTGTCAGCATGAGCAAAAACGCTCATTTTCAGCATGACCTGATCTGCTCCACAGGAAACAACACAACCATCACCATTTCAGGAAATTTCATATTTTCCCATTTCATTGCCATTTTCCCTGAGAGGTCTGAAATATCATATATTTTTTCGATAGGCCTGAAATAACATATATTTGGCATAACAAACCCGGGTTAATTTTAATTAAACATTGACGAAAGATTGACAAACAGAGACTTAAATAAAATGACCTTTATTCTGGCTATGTTGGATAAAATTCCAGTCTATTGGATTTCTCAAAAAAAATTATTCCAGTATATTGGCTCGGGGTTCTTGTATGGGGGCTGAAGACGCCGACAATCACAAGTACGGATTTATTGAAGATTTTGTCCAACCTTACCAGTTCACATCCATTGTACGAATCATGAATAACGGAATTTATGAGAAGATACAACAACAGCATGAAAGAGCCATTTGGATTATCATGGCTCCACAGGCTACATAAGCTGAAGCATTGAATAATTGCACAGCAATAAAAATCTCAACTTTTTGATGGACACAAGCAATTTCACAAAGTTACATCCTCCCAAGACATTTATTTCACATCTCACAGAACAAGCTTCTTCTAAATGCTAAAAACATCTCTCTCTCTATCTCTCTCTCTCTCTTCTAAATGCTAAAAACAGCTCTCTCTCTAAATGCAAAGTACATTGCATTGCGATCAAAGTTCATTTTTAAATCTCAGAAACATAACCATGATTAATAAATTTTTTTAAAACTTTTCAATAGCTAGAAATACTTGAAACACTGTAAATTCTATCAAAAGATGGGTTCAAAACTTCAACTCTGGTAAAGTCATTAAGTTGTAAGAGAGAACTCATGAATAGATGAAAAGAAGCAAAAGGATTCAAAAACTACTTATGCAGAGAAAATCAAATTCAATATCAGTATGGGCGTTAGCTTTATATCTCTTCTATTGATCAACATGGTGAAATTTGAAGCCATGAGTGTCAGTGTTGAGAAGACAGCCTCCAACTCATGAATAGATGAAAAGAAGTCAAAGGATTCAAAAACTACTTATGCAGAGAAAATCAAATTCAATATCAGTATGGGCGTTAGCTTTGTATCTCTTCTATTGATCAACGTGGTGCAATTTGAAGCCATGAATATGTCAGTGTTGAGAAGACAGTCTCCAAACAGGTCTTTACTAAAACACTGAACATATGAAATGACAACAAAATATAAATAAAAAACACCAAAGAGATAAAAAACAGAAGTTCAAATCATCCCTCGTGACAAAATGAAAAAAAAATTTGTCAGCAATTCCATGAATTAAATTTTCCAACCCAGAAACTATGATTTTGGCTATGATGCTGCAATTTGCTAATAAATTTTCCACTTATGCACTCGTCCTATGAAAAAAAACCATATGCATATAAAAATTCATGATCTTGGCATAAAAAATATCTCCTGCAAGCTCCACTAATTGAAAATTCTACATGATTGAGTCTCAAGCAAAAACTGACTCCTTCCATCTGCACAATTCATCTGAAATTATCGTCATGTAAAAAGAGAAAAGTACTGCATTTGCCTTCCCAGAGGCTCATGCTACACAATTAAGTATGAGGTTAAGAAAGACACCACATCAGTTTAGTCAACAGAGGACCACATCAAGCAGACAACAATGAAGTTTTTACCATCAAAAGACCATCTTCCAATCCAACCACACAAAACGAATTTTTTTTGCCAAATAGTACCAAAGAAAACCACTGGGAGGTTATCAGAAACGTAATCAACCACTGACTTAGCAGAGAAAGGCAACATGGAACATATATATCAACCGGAAATAGCGGGAACAATGTTGGCATCCGACAACAGAATAAAATCTTCTAACGTATATTGAAGAACTATAAACAGATCCAACAAGTGCACAAAGAAAAACATCATTCAGGTACACATACTCAACAGAAGGATAACCCAAAGGCCTATGGCTAGATCACCTGTGCCTAAATCAGTGATCAGCATTTCAAATTCAGAAATTTAACCAAAGAAAATGAGCAATGGAACTTCAAATCGTATGATCATTTGACAATTAATAAACCTTATAGGGTGGTTGAAATACCTCAAATGACAGAAACACCACCACTATCATCATCGAGCTAAGGCCCATCCCAATCTAAACGGGAAAGACACGATCCCCATAACAAAGAAACATTGACATTCATCAAGCCATTCGTAACTACAAAGCGTCTCTGTATCCACATTAAAAAGGTTTGAGATTACAGTGAAATCCATCACCGATAGCACATCAAACACACATATTACACAACCATATTAGCTACCATTCTTATATAAAATGGTCCAGTATCAATAAAGAAGTTTTCTTCCTCATCTCCACATAATAAAAAAGGGCAAGATGTTTACCCCCTGGCCTTGAGGTCAGCCAACCTCTTCGAGAGGTCGTCCTCGTCCACCTTCTCCGCCTTCGCCGGGATGGCGTGACCAGCGGGCTGGGGCAGACCCACAGAGACCTCCAATCCGTAATCGTCCGCGACTTGCTGCATCAAGCTATTGACATCGTCCTCAGGCGTGGAGAGAGACGTGCTCCCGGCCATCGAGTTCTCGATGAACTCCGCCTGGACCTCCATGTTGACGAACTGCTTCTCGAACTGGTCCATGGTCTCCGACATCTTCTGGAGGTTGCCCGTCGCAAGGGAGGACTCGAGCGCCTTGACGATCGACCCCATCGACTTGTTGATGGTCATCATCTTCGCCTGCGAGTCGAGGCGGGAGACGACGGCGTCGAGGCGGGAGGAGAGGCGGAGGTAGTTCATCTGCTCGCTCCGCTTGCGGATCGAGTTCTCGGCATAGATGCGCGCCCCGTCCATGTTTCCCTTCTCGATCGCCTTCTTCACCTTGAGCTTCTCCGACTTCTCCTCCTTCTCGCACTTCCTCGCCTGCCTCTGCAAGCTCTTGCTCGTGAACTTGAGCTCCATGATCTGGTTCATCAGCTTCTCGGCATTCCCCATCTCCTCGATCGCCGCAAACGGTCAGCCGACGGTTTCCTTCCTCCTCGAGATCGAGCAGCCGATCGTAGATCGCGTCTAGGGTTTTCAAGACGGCAGATTCACGCAGGAGATCAGGATTTCAGAAGTAAAAAGCTTCGGCTTTCGAAGAAGGAAAGTTGGGGTTTCAGAAGGGGGAGGAGGGAGGAATTCTAGGGTTTCGCCTCCGCAGATCGTTCGATGGAAAGAAGTTCTGAGAGGAGTGGTGGAATAAAAGAGAGAGAGAGAGAGAGGACTCAATTTTTTTTCCTTTTCGACTAATTTATTAAAATCAGCTAACTTATCAACTATTTACGTGTAGCTGATAACGTTTTTGTTATTGCATTTAGCATCATGCCTTTTTTCAAGTTCCGTGTACACGCTTGGTCTTAGAAATATTGAAATAATCACACAGATCTTTGTGATTATTTTAGACAAAAGCTCAAGATAAATTTAAAAAAAAAATATTCGAAAGAAAACTGCAGCAAATGGTAGTATAATTAAATTTCAAAATATAATAAAAATATGTAAAGAAAATAAATAAAAATTATAAATTATAAATATCATGTTACTAAGTTGATAATATGGATAAAAACTTGCTGTTTTAAGAAATAAACAATATTTTGGAAATATCTTATTTTTCCAGGATTATATTGGTTTTGAAAATCTTGTCATAAAAATCATGAGATTTAAAAAGTAGCAGATATTTGTGATTGTCTACCTTTGTTTAGTCTGCTTGAAAATAGAATTCTAAAATGCTATCATTATTGATTCGTTTAGCAGAAGAACACAAGTTGAGTCACTTCATCGAAAATGACAAACTTGTCATTTTGCATCTCAGCTTTGACGCGATAAAAGGAGGCAGTTAATTGTAAATAACTGAAACATTGATCACTCTTGTAAACTCGCTAAAGATTAAGTAGTTTTTCGTAAAGTACTATTTCATTTTCTTCTTAATTTATTCCTTTTTTTTTTATTAGAAAAGAAATTTTAAATTCAGGTCACGAAAGAGGAGCGGGTCAACGGATAGATTCTTATCCGCGTTGGAGGGGTCGTTGTTAGCTGAAGGGAACATGGAGACTTTAGAAACGCGTCCAATTCGAGCTGGATCATTGATCCAGTCAGATCCAAGGTTGTCCAGGTCTTGTGACCACTTGGTTGGGCATGGATCCCAAAAAGCTTGTCATGTTTTTTACATTTTTCATGTGAATCAGGGATGTAAGCTGTTAGGATTCGGGAGGAATGTAGCTAATATCAAATCCGACTAATCCAGATGTTGGCTAATCGGACTCGAATCCAGATTTGGATCCGGATGAAAAAAAAGCTGATAATCCAAAAATATACACATAATCGGATTCAGTTAATGAAATCATAAACCGAATCTAAATCCATGAATCCAATTACTAATCGAATTCAATTTTGTTAACCAAATCTGACTAAGGTCGATTATAAGATAAAATCCAATCTTGAATTGTTGAAGCTCCTCTTTGGAAAAACATATGTACAATCTCAGACTGGAGCCGGGCTAGCTCAGCTTGGCTCAACTCATGAAGTTGGTGGCTTCGGTGTTCAAACTTTAAAGACAAAAAGAACGAAAAATGATTGTTCTATCATTGTAAAATAGCGTGATTTTCGAAAATGCCTCACAATTTGCCAAAATACTCTATATGCTCAAATTTTTTATGTCCAACTTTTTTAAGGCATTTTTATCCTTCGATAAGAAAGATTATAAAAGTTGCAACATCTAAATAAAAAAAGGAGATTTACACGAACATTTTAGAACCCCTAAAACTTTTGAAAGTTATGGTTCCGAAAAGGCCCCAAAGGTAGGTCCGGATTTTCAACAAACGAATATTGCAATTTGAGTTTGATCAAACCTCATATTGTTGACCAAATAGTACCAAAGAAACCCAAATTTGGTGAGGTTATCAGAAATGTAATCTTCTAACGTATATTGAAGAACTATAAACCGATCCAACAAGTGCACAAAGAAAAACCTTATTCAGGTACACATACTCAACAAAAGGATAACCCAAAGGCCTATGGCGAGATCACCTGTGCCTAAATCAGTGATCAACATTTCAAATTCAAAAATTTAACCAAAGAAAATGAGCAATAAAACCTCAAATCGTATGATCATTTGACAATTAATAAACCTTATAGGGTGGTAGAAATCCCTCAAATGACAAAAACATCATCATCAAGCTAAGGCCCATCCCAATCTAAACGGGAAAGACATGATCGCCATGTAATGTCCCAATTTTTAAACTAAAAAAAATTAGGATTTTTTTTTTGTTTTTAAAATGCTTATCGCTTTTAAGATACTATAATGCCCCAAAAATTTCAACTTAAAAATTCAAGAATTATTTTTTTTAGTAAATAACAATGGAAATGTTTGAATACAAGTTAGACAATTCTAAGGGAATTACAATTAAAAGAAAACTACATAGAACTGGATCCATTCCTCTTGGGACTTGGATCCTAATCCGAAACCAATGATTCCATACATTCAACTTTGATATTCATCCATTGAAATAAAAATATAATAAATTTAATATCAAAGTATCATATCAATATATAATATCAAAATGGTTCTCACCTATCTGAAACCCCAAAATAGTTCTAAGAACAACTACTGATAGTGTCATGGTTCACCGGCCTTGGTCATGTGTCATGTCATCACTCCAACTAATGTTACTCACATGCATTTCCTATAAAATGGGGTCAGTCTCTTTTGACCTGGTAAGATGTAGCATAACATAAATCATGTACATTCTAAAGTAGAAATTATCACATATTGGTCACAATTTCAATAAGCATTCACAATATATAGAGAGAGCATAATTCACTCAACGACACATCCATTGATATGATAATAATGCAGTAATTTGCATAAATCTCACAATTCATCAAATATGTATCTGTGATATGATTTACATGAGATGAAATGTCAACAAATGATAACAATTTTCAAACTGTATGAATAAATCTTTGTTTTATCTTAATTACTTGACTCACAATACTCGAGTCCTCACTGGGTCAACAATGCTACTTCTGGGGTATATTATTTAATGTACCTAAAGAGTCAACCTAACCAGAAGTTCTAAAATAGGCAGCCTGTGACTGAGAAAATTCTCATAATGTTAACCATAAACTAAAAGTGGATGCATCCAACACTATTGCAGTAGAAGGGGTAATCACCTATGACACATTGAAAACCCCAGCCTTTTTAACTTCGAGTGGCTAGAGACCAATAGGATGCCTCGCACCCAAAATAAAGTGGCACCACAGGTGAACCTACATGCCCAACGTCACTCGAGGTTGTATCTTTTATCTTCTCAAAGTAAATTTGGCATGGATAGGTTACTGGGTCTATTATCTTCATTTGATTTTTTATTATATCATACACCTCATTCCCTGAGGCTATTCAAGGCTCAGAAGCCCAAGTACCCCCTTAGGGACAACCATATCAATGTCATTATGCAAACCCAACCTATTTTCACTTATGCTCTAGCACTTTTATCCCACAAGAGCATACCACTAGTGAAGGCGGTCAAAAAGTATAAGTGTGGATTTATTCATGTATTATGGCACTTCCTAATGTGCCTCATGAGTTCTTAATAGACCTCAGCTTGCTCACAAGCTAACGATGTATAAACAATGACTCACATGAATCATACATTAAGTTCAACATTAAGAACATCCAGACAAGTGTGTGCATCGTATGGTGAAGGTCCCTTGAACCCCTTCACACAAACTTAAGCAAGATAATAGAAGCATGCATATCATTCATATGACTTTCGATGAATGTGCTTTACATTCATAACATCATTATCAAGCTCATGCAAACCCAAACACATGTTCACATATGAAATTATAATTGTTTATAGATATTTATTGTATGTGTATACCTTCTCGAGGTATATATATATATATATGTATATATTCAACCTCAAACTCATATAAATCTGAATTTAGAAACCCATAGACAATATATTTCTCAATCATGGGAAATCTGATTTTTTTCAAACCCATACTCAGACTGGTACGACCATCATCCCTGGTCAGATTTTTAACAACAAATATATATATTCAATTGCCAACTGATTTGACATATGTATTTTTAACAAGGCTAAACTTGTTGAGATTTTTTTTCCTTTCATAAATTGATCTTTTTTTTTTAAATTGTAGGCTCACCAGCCCACACTCTTAGTTGGCCAATGTGGTCTGACACTCCCTAGGTCAGGCTGTCGGTCTGATCAACCATAGGTCTAGACCTTTGTCTGATGCAGCTGGGTTTAGGCCAGGGTCCAATGACTTTTTTTTTTCTGCAAGCTCGTTAGCTCGCACCATGTCCGACCAAGGTCTGGCACTGCCAAATTTAGACCTTAGCCAGCCCAGGTCAGTCCAGTCGGGTGGTCGACCCCAGGTTTGGTGCTACCAATGCCAATAAGAAAATACTTTCTTTAGTTGTTTTTTTTTTAAATCACAGGCTCGCCAGCCCACGTCCATGATCAACCAGGGTGGTATGGCACTGCCAGATTTAGACTTAGTCAGTTCAGAGCTGGCTGGTATGGCCAAGAGGCAAACCATGGTCTAAACCATCTTGGTTCAGGCCGTGGCCCACCCACAGTCTTGCGTCAAACAGAAATAAAAAGATATATATATATATATATCTTTTACATGTATATACGTCTTAAGAATCTCTTGGTTAAATAAATTTTATTGAAAACCCTAATACATTAGTCCAGATTTTTGTATGTCTAACATATGCTTATGTTTGATAAAGAACTTTTGATGTTAAACATGCATACAAATACAAATGTCTAGATCTATTTTTCCACCATTTAACATGTATTAAAAAAAATTTCTAAACCATCAAACAAGGTCTAATTCTATGTTTTGAAAGACAATGAACATACAACTCACCAAAACATGCACTTATCAAAACAAAAGATGTATATATAAAAAAGTTATAATCGTTGGTCATGCACAATTTTTTTTATTATGAATAACAGTGCATTTACACCAAAACCCAACATAGAACGTGAAGAACATATTAGAAAGTATATAGATTGAAACAACTATGAACATGAACTAGAAATTCAAAAATCATTGTTAGAAATGTATATAAATAGAGCTTAACCATGAAAAATATATATCTTACCAAAAATGACAAGACTAAACTATGCATGGGTTTTTTCCCATATGTACCCATGCACTTACCTTCATGTATTACTAGAATGCTCAGTAGGAGTGGTAAACTGAACTTTAGAATATACAAAAGATATGTTGGATTTCCTTACGTCTTTTTTTTTTTTTGTTGAATAGAATCTCATGAAGTTCCTCTTGGTACCTCACTCTACACTTTTGAGATTTGGAAAGAACACCAACTTTACAAAGGATCTCCTCTCTACAAACTGTGTAGAGTGAAGTCCCTCTTGGTACCTCACTCTACACTTTTGAGATTTAGGAAGAACACCAAATTCAAGCTCAAGACGCTTAGAGAATTCCGTGGAGAGGAGAGAGAGTAAAGAAAGAGAGAGAAATAAATTTCAGAAATGCGCTTCTTCTACTTTTTTACTTCATTTATAAATTTTAATTAGGGATTTATGAGAGTTTTAGTGATGTGTGGTGATCATGCATATAATTCAGGGTTAATTAACATTTAAATATGCATGATTTTATGAAATAATGTTTCAAAAACCCAATTTTATGTTAGTTTTCGAGTAAATGTGTTAAAATGATTTAAAAATAGAAAATGCATGAAAAATAGTTTTATTTTACATTTTTTATGCATAGTTTAGTTTTTGTTATAGTCATAGTAGTTTGGTTTTAGTTTTTTTATTAAAAATAAAAATAAAAATAAAAAATGGAGAAAAATAGTTTTATATTCATTTTAAGTGTTTGTTTTTTTTTAGAAAAGAAAAAAAAATTAAATATAAATATAAATAGTTAGAGTAGTTTTTTTTAGTTTCTTTATAAATAAGTTTTGATTTTAATTTTTTTGAAAACTTTCTAATAAACTAGTTTACATAGTTTTTGTTTTTTAAAAAATTGAAAAAAATATAAAAACAAGCCATTACATGGTTCGTAATTTTTGAAAATGGAAAAAACTGAAAAAAAAATATAATAAACCAAACCGGTTCAAACCAGTTTGCATTTTTTTAAAAAACTGAAAAAATAATAAACAAAACCGGCTTGAACCGGTTTGCATTTTTGTAAAAACTGAAAAAAGTCTGTTTCAAACCGGTTCCAGCCGGTTTGGGGGTTTTTAAAACCCACAATGAAAAAAATTCTAGGCGTCTTCCTCTGTGCGCCAGATTCTTCTTTTTCCCCTCTTTTCCCTCTCTTTCTTCCCTCTACCACCGGCCATTCTCCTCTCCTTCTTCCTCTTCTCCCTAGTTCTCTGTTCTTTCACGCCGGTGGAGGTCTCGCAGTCGGATGAAGGCACACAAGAGGAGGCCGACTTCTTTTCTAATCCTTCCAGGTGATTCACGGTAAGCAGTTTCTTCTTTTTCTTCTTCTTCTTCTTCCTCTTCTTTAGCTTCTTCTTCTTCTTCTTCTTCTTCTTTTTCTGATTCTCTTCTTCTTCTTTTAATTCCGATTCTTCTTATTTTTCTTCTTCTGATCTTCTTTCTCATTCTTCTTCAGCTTCTTCTTCTTCTTCTTCTTCTTCTGATTACTTCTTCTCCTTTCAACTTGTCCGATTATATTGTGTTTGTCTGAAAAGAAAAAAAATAGAAATAAAACAAAAAAAAATATAAATCGATCACTGCTGTTCTGAATTTTTTTCTACTGATCAATTCTGAGATTGATGTTTTAGTTTGCTGATTAACTTTGTAATTGATGTTTTAGTTAGATGCATATTGATTTTTAACGTTTAGTTCACATTTTGAATTTCATATTTTCTATGTTTCATTCAAAAAAATTTTCTGTTGCCCGAATCCAATACAGTTCTTCAAAATATTTGATAAATCATTGAATGGAATTCTAATCTTGTCTTTGGATACAGATTTTCAACCGGATCAATTGAAATTCGACGTGTTCTGGATCATCTGGATCAGTTGATTTGTGATTCTAAAAACAGATTTTCATTTGGAGTTGATGTGGATAACTGATCGGAATTAACTCTGCTTCACCGGATTTTTTTTTTCTTTCACAGTGAAGATCTGGTTCACAGTGGAATAGGATTACTGAAACATGGCATGTATAAACATTGATCAATATTTTACCCAAATGCCTAAGTTTTCAGCTTAATTGATTACGATGTATTGAGTTTTCGGATTAAGTGGTTGTTATATAAGGACTTCTCCTGTGAATATGGATAAACTGATCTCAGAAGTTCTGGATCAGGTTTGATAGCAAGATTTTAGTGAGTGATTCACTGTTGGATTCTTAGGTATTATACAATTTCCAATTTCTTGTTTTGCCTCATTCAATATTCTTTTTTACAAATTAGTTTTTCTTTGCCATTCTGTTAGCTTGTTTTACATGTTTTTCTTATTGTTTTCAAATACTTGAATTTCTGATTCTTCATTAGTCATTTCTTGATTTTTACAATTCTTGATTTTACTGCTTTCAATGTTTGTTAATATTGTGTTTTTCAATAGTGTATGTTTATAGTTTGTTAATGAAGTATTAGTGATTAATTGTCTTCATTATTAGTTAATTGAAATAATTAGATTTTATAAAGTTGAGTGTTAGTGACTTGAAATTTAGTTAATTGTGTTAGTTAATGTAGTTTTAATTGGCATTGGATTCTTTTGTTAATATCATTCAGTGTTTTTAAGAATTAGCTAGTTCAATATAGGTTTCTATTTCTATCTCTGGTACTGCTCGTGTTCATTGGATTTGTGCAGGATAACGAAGGAGTGGAGTTGAAGCGGTTACGTGACACGAGAAAGTGAAAAGTAGAGTTTCTTTTTACTTTTTAGTTTAGAATTAGGAATTTAATTGGGTTTGTAAATATTGCACTTTACGCTTTCTGCGAAGGGTATTCATTTGTTGTAATAGTTAGTTGTTTTTACTTTTCTTAAACAATTTTACATTTCAATAATTCGGCAATAAAGATTAGTTTAGAATTGTGTACTTGAATACGAAATATTCTCGTTCCCTGAGTTCGACCCGGTCTCATCCACTAGTGAGAACCGGTTTTTATTATTTGATGTCTGGTTTTCACATGTTTTTCATATAAAAATCTTTTCAAAATTACAACGATTTAAAAGAAGACATCAAATTTTTGGCGCCGTTGCCGGGGAAGGGCGTAATATTAGTATTCACTTTATTGCCTAGTGTTTGTGTTGCATTTAGGTTTAGAACCACGTATGTGCATATCTTAGAGACGAGCTTACTTTTCTGCACAGCCCACCTACTAGGACCCCCTTAGAGGTGACTGTGTACGATTGGTACCGTACACATAGATTTTATATTTCTTATGCATAATCTCTATTATGTGGAACTGCGTGGTGTTTGTTTAGTTTTTGTTATTTTTAGTTTACTCGCTTTGTGGTTTACGTGGTTTGGCCGCTTAGTGCGTTAGTTAAATAGAAAACCCAAAAATTAGGACGAGTGTTACACCAGTCTACTTCAAGGTGTATGCACAGGCAACGATCACTTGACCCGAGCTAATTGAGTCCCGAGTTTCTTGTTAGGAAAACTCATCATCTTATCACCATGGCCGAGAATCGGTCGTTGTTCCGTACCCTTAAGGAGTACTTCATGCCCACCATATACACTCCCACCTCCTGCATCACGAGACCTGATGTAGGAGCCAATCAATTTGAAATAAAGGCTAGTATCATTCAAATGTTACCATCATTTCATGGCCTAAGCAACGAAGACCCATATAGTCATATTGATGATTTTCTGGAGATCTGCTCGACAGTGCGGATCAACAATTTTGGAGATGATGCATTGAGGTTGACGTTGTTTCCGTTCTCTCTCAAAGCTAAAGCTAAACAATGGCTAAAGGCTCTCGATACGGTTCAGATTACCACTTGGGAAGGAATGCAACACGAATTTCTTAAAAAGTACTTCCCAATTGGTAAGACGAATCAGTTTCGTAAAACCATAATCAGTTTCTCGCAGATTGAGGGAGAACAATTCTACGAGACTTGGGAGAGAATGAAAGATCTTCTCCGCAAGTGTCCCCACCACCAGGTGCCTCGTTGGCAACTGGTGCAGTATTTTTACGATGGCCTGACCGAGAAGGACAGGCAAATAGTAGATTCATCATGTGGGGGCACTTTTATGCTAAAAAGTGAGGATGAAGCGTGGTCGCTTTTTGAGACATTGAGCGAAAATTCGATGCACCATGCGACAACTTCACGGTTCGATAGGGCTGCACCTGCACAGGATAGTACTAAGAAGGCAGGTATTTTTGAAATAGGTAGACCAACTGTCCCAGAAATTAGATCAGTTTTTGTTGGGTCCCTCTCCTGCCATGCAGGTATGCGCGTTGTGTGCGAGTCCTGCACACCATATTTTACAATGCCCAGTTGCGCCACAGTATCCTGAGTTTGTCCAAGAGCAAGCTCCGATGGCTCAAAACTTCGCTAGGCCCACACCCAATCTATTTTCCAACACTTATAATCCGGGCTGGCGAAACCATCCCAATTTTTCATGGCGCAACTCACAGATCCAACCCCCTAACCCTTCCCAGAGTCAACCCAGTCAAGGCGGTTATGCGCCTGGATTTCAGAGATCCAGTTATCCCCCAGCCCAACCTGTTTATACTCATCCCTAGTCTCATGAGCTTGCGCATAGTCAGTCTTTCGAGGACAAGATGCTACAAGCATTTTCTGATATTAAAGCGAATTTGAGCTCACATAATCAGTCTATTTCAAAATTAGAGACTCAAATGGGACAGCTCGCCGAGGCGCTTAGCAGGCGAAGTGAGGGGACACTGCCTAGCCAGCCTATTGTCAACCCTAAGGGAAAGGAACCCATGCGTAGCTTGCATATGACCAATGCACATAAAGAGCAAGCTCAAGTTGTAACCCTTAGGAGTGAGAAACAGTACCAAGCGAGGGAGGCTGTAGAAGAAAGAGAGAAGATAAGTGAGAAGCAGTTTGTCCCTAAGGTTTTACCTCAGGAAAGCGAGAAGGTTCTTCTATCGGAGCCTTCACCATCCTACATTCCTAAAGCCCCCTTTCTTGAGGCGTTAGAAAGGCCGAGAGCATTAGGTAAGGCTGGAGTGAACATGCAAGAGATGCTTGAGATATTCAAGCACGTTCAGATAAACCTCCCCTTACTAGATGCCATCCAACAAGTCCCTGCATATGCAAAGTTCCTCAAAGAACTTTGTACACAGAAAAGGAAGTCGATGTCCCATGTGCAGAAAAAGATTTATTTAACTAGGCAGGTGAGCGCAGTATTGCAACATCAAACCCCACCTAAGCTCAAGGACCCAGGGACTCCGATCATCTCATGTGTCATAGGAAACATCACTGTTGGGCGTGCATTGCTCGACCTTGGAGCAAGTGTTAACATCTTGCCGGGTTTCTTTTATGACCAATTTGGATTGAAAGAGATGAAACCTACACCTATGACTCTTTAGCTTGCAGATAGATCTATCAAGGTCCCAAGAGGGATACTTGAAGATGTTTTAGTCAAGGTGGAGGATTGTTATTTCCCGGTTGACTTCGTGATATTAGATATGGAGGGAGTTGATAGCCCACAGCAGACTCCTATTATTCTCGGTCGCCCCTTCCTAGCTACCGCAAACGCCTGCATCAATTGCCGCACTGGTGCGATGGATGTGTCATTCGGAAATAGGAAGATGCGGCTAAACATTTTTCATGCTGCTATGGGGCCTGCTGTTGAGGAGGCTTCTTTCGAGGTCGATGTCATTCAAGACCTCGTAGAAGCAGAATATGCTTGGTTATTGAGTAATCCACCTCTTGAGGAGGATAAGGAAACACTAGAAGAGGATCACCTAGAATTACTTGCGAATCAGATAGGTGATTTGAATTGGATCGGGCACTTCGAGCCATTCAGAGGTAGACAGGATGGGAACACACTGCGCAATGTCACAAATGACACTATTTTTCATAGAGAGCCCGATTGAGCCTGACTTCATGTCCATTGATCTCATAGACGATGAAGGATTTTTTCAGGGATCCGTCTGGCTGGGGACGTGAAACTTAGCGCTTTATGGGAGGCAACCCATATCTTGTATATTATTAGATTTGCTTAGAATTTATAGATTTTATTTTGTTTTTACTTTTTCATGAGTTTTTCATGTTCTTTTTGTTGCATTCTATGAGTTTCATGTTTTGTCATGTATACATTGCATTCATTACATTCATAGAACGTGTATTTTTAATTCATGTCAGGTCATTCTACTCTTTTCCCTCATTTATTTCTCTCATGTGCATTCACGTAGTTTCATATAAGCATGGGGGAGTGCCACTGGGACAGTGTCATTCAAGCATGGGGGAGGGTGTAGAGTGCACACCTTGATATTTCTGTTTACGTTATTGCACATGTTTACACATTTCTCATGAAAAGTAGATTTTTAAAGAAAGAGTTTCAACTTATATAAATGTTATTTCAAATCTGATGTTTTATCTGATGTTTTTAGAGGATTTTTAAGCCCCACAAAAAAATTTTCTGACATAGATCTAAAAATTATGGCTGTTTATGCGGATTTCAAAGAAATGATGATAGATACATGTTAGAATTTATTTTGAATCATAAATATGAATATGCATAGTTCTATTTTTGAAAAACTAAGCAAATGAACAAAAGCGTAAAAATGAGCTCAAAAAAAAAAGTGAGAAAAAGCATGCGTTAGGTTGTTTGGATAATTCCACAATCCTTAGTAGATGGAACTTAGATGTAAGTTGAAACTTTTAATTCCATTTTCGAAAAGGAGAGTGGAAAACTTCGTGATCCTAAGTAACTGAGAACAAATACAAGTTGAAATGTTTGACTCTCATGTTATAAGGGTGAATAAAGGAAGTCACTTTTATGTCTTAGTTGATATCTTTTGGTATGCATTGAAAAAGTATAGAAGGTATTGACATTGCACAAGGCATAAAAGCAGACCACATGCAAGCTATAAGAGAAGAATAAGTACGCAAAAAGAAAAAGCGTGAAAAATGAAAAAAAAAAGAGAAAAGAGCTTAAAAAGAAAGAAAAGTTCAGTGCTTAGAAGTGATTGAGAAAACCTGTGCAGAAAACATATGAGTGAGGATAAGTAAATAATAATATGTTTTTTATTGGATTTTCTAAGAATAAAACATAAATAATTATGATATTTAGAAAAGTGAAAGAAATTCTTTTCTGTGGTGGTATATAAAAGACTCTAATTATGTTTTGATTTTTTTTGTAACATGAAATATTTGTGAAAACAAAGTCTTTAATTACCTACTGCTTATGAGGATGTGTAATATTATGCATACATGATAGAGATGTTTGTGGGTAGCATCACTGCAAACCCTCACGAGACCTTACTCGTCCACTGGGGTAACCCAGGGGTTGAAAGGGCTTGTTGCATGAGCTAAATGGAACCGTGATTCCTACGAAAGTGAGTTAGGTGATAGTTTGATTTCTTGCATTTTTCTAGTTTGTTCGAGGACTAGCAAAACATAAGCATGGGGGTATTTGATCATGCATATAATTCAGGGTTAATTAACATTTAAATAAGCATGATTTTATGAAATAATGTTTCAAAAACCCAATTTTATGTTAGTTTTCGAGTAAATGTGTTAAAATGATTTAAAAATAGAAAATGCATGAAAAATAGTTTTATTTTACATTTTTTATGCATAGTTTAGTTTTTGTTATAGTCATAGTAGTTTGGTTTTAGTTTTTTTATTAAAAATAAAAATAAAAATAAAAAATGGAGAAAAATAGTTTTATATTCATTTTAAGTGTTTGTTTTTTTTTAGAAAAGAAAAAAAAATTAAATATAAATATAAATAGTTAGAGTAGTTTTTTTTAATTTCTTTATAAATAAGTTTTGATTTTAATTTTTTTGAAAACTTTCTAATAAACTAGTTTACATAGTTTTTGTTTTTTAAAAAACTGAAAAAAATATAAAAACAAGCCATTACATGGTTCGTAATTTTTGAAAATGGAAAAAACTGAAAAAAAAATATAATAAACCAAACCGGTTCAAACCAGTTTGCATTTTTTTAAAAAACTGAAAAAATAATAAACAAAACCGGCTTGAACCGGTTTGCATTTTTGTAAAAACTGAAAAAAGTCTGTTTCAAACCGGTTCCAGCCGGTTTGGGGGTTTTTAAAACCCACAATGAAAAAAATTCTAGGCGTCATCCTCTGTGCGCCAGATTCTTCTTTTTCCACTCTTTTCCCTCTCTTTCTTCCCTCTACCACCGGCCATTCTCCTCTCCTTCTTCCTCTTCTCCCTAGTTCTCTGTTCTTTCACGCCGGTGGAGGTCTCGCAGTCGGATGAAGGCACACAAGAGGAGGCCGACTTCTTTTCTAATCCTTCCAGGTGATTCACGGTAAGCAACTTCTTCTTTTTCTTCTTCTTCTTCTTCTTCTTCAACTTCTTCTTCTTCTTCTTTCTCCGATTTCTAATCTTCTTCTTCTTCTTCTTTTTCTGATTCTCTTCTTCTTCTTTTAATTCCGATTCTTCTTATTTTTCTTCTTCTGATCTTCTTTCTCATTCTTCTTCAGCTTCTTCTTCTTCTTCTTCTTCTTCTGATTACTTCTTCTTCTTTCAACTTGTCCGATTATATTGTGTTTGTCTGAAAAGAAAAAAAAATAGAAACAAAACAAAAAAAAATATAAATCGATCACTGTTGTTCTGAATTTTTTTTCTGCTGATCAATTCTGAGATTGATGTTTTAGTTTGCTGATTAACTTTGTAATTGATGTTTTAGTTAGATGCATATTGATTTTTAACGTTTAGTTCACATTTTGAATTTCATATTTTCTATGTTTGATTCAAAAAAATTTTCTGTTGCCCGAATCCAATACAGTTCTTCAAAATATTTAATAAATCATTGAATGGAATTCTAATCTTGTCTTTGGATACAGATTTTCAACCAGATCAATTGAAATTTGATGTGTTCTGGATCATCTGGATCAGTTGATTTGTGATTCTAAAAACAGATTTTCATTTGGAGTTGATGTGGATAACTGATCGGAATTAACTCTGTTTCACCGGATTTTTTTTTTCTTTCACAGTGAAGATCTGGTTCACAGTGGAATAGGATTACTGAAACATGGCATGTATAAACATTGATCAATATTTTACCCAAATGCCTAAGTTTTCAGCTTAATTGATTACGATGTATTGAGTTTTCGGATTAAATGGTTGTTATATAAGGACTTCTCCTGTGAATATGGATAAACTGATCTCAGAAGTTCTGGATCAGGTTTGATAGCAAGATTTTAGTGAGTGATTCACTGTTGGATTCTTAGGTATTATACAATTTCCAATTTCCTGTTTTGCCTCATTCAATATTTTTTTTTACAAATTAGTTTTTCTTTGCCATTCTGTTAGCTTGTTTTACATGTTTTTCTTATTGTTTTCAAATACTTGAATTTCTGATTCTTCATTAGTCATTTCTTGATTTTTACAATTCTTGATTTTACTGCTTTCAATGTTTGTTAATATTGTGTTTTTCAATAGTGTATGTTTATAGTTTGTTAATGAAGTATTAGTGATTAATTGTCTTCATTATTAGTTAATTGAAATAATTAGATTTTATAAAGTTGAGTGTTAGTGACTTGAAATTTAGTTAATTGTGTTAGTTAATGTAGTTTTAATTGGCATTGGATTCTTTTGTTAATATCATTCAGTGTTTTTAAGAATTAGCTAGTTCAATATAGGTTTCTATTTCTATCTCTGGTACTGCTCGTGTTCATTGGATTTGTGCAGGATAACAAAAGAGTGGAGTTGAAGCGGTTACGTGACACGAGAAAGTGAAAAGTAGAGCTTCTTTTTACTTTTTAGTTTAGAATTAGGAATTTAATTGGGTTTGTAAATATTGCACTTTACGCCCTCTGCGAAGGGTATTCATTTGTTGTAATAGTTAGTTGTTTTTACTTTTCTTAAACAAATTTACATTTCAATAATTCGGCAATAAAGATTAGTTTAGAATTGTGTACTTGAATACGAAATATTCCCGTTCCCTGAGTTCGACCCGGTCTCATCCACTAGTGAGAACCGTTTTTTATTATTTGATGTCTGGTTTTCACATGTTTTTCATATAAAAATCTTTTCAAAATTACAACGATTTAAAAGAAGACATCATGTGGCCATAATTAAATCATGGAGATGAAGGTGGAGCTTAGTCACTTTAAGCTCCTCTCCTTGCCAAGAGCATTTTTCTCCTTTTCCAAATGTTATATTGTAACACCCAAAATTTTGTATCCCGAAAATTGTAGATTTTTTTTGAAATACTTTTAAAATATTTTTATAAAATTACAGCGAAAAACTAGTCTAGACAAAAACTTGGTGTGTTACATTCTCGTTTACATTCACATTCACACATGCATTTAAATTTAAAATTTTAAACATTTATAAATTGAATAAAGTCCATACATGTCCAAATTAATAATAAAAGTCCACTTAACAAATTTAATTAAATATCAAAGTTTTGAGCAATTAAAATTGCTCACAGTCCAAAACACTCAGAGGTTTGAAAAAGGCATGGCTCGGTCCCCGTCACAACCTCCCACCATCGTATATGAGCTTACTAACTTTCTGAAAACATTAAAATTCATGGGGTCAGACAACACTTGCCCGAGTAGGGTAGAACTATACAAAACACATAAATTGAAACCATTAAGCAAAAAATACTTTAAATTTTCATGTATTTAACAAAAGTAAATACAACAAAATTACACATGCTCTTCTAATATCTCATGCAAGCATACACTTATGAAACTAACATTAATCAAACACCCATTCATAC